>NC_134558.1:16822754-17122754 GCF_025594145.1 Primulina tabacum
TTTGGGGAATAGTTGACTTCCAGCAGCTTTTAGGTCCATTCCGAAATCTTTAGGGGCTTAGTATTGATGGTTTTATGGCCTTTTAATTTTTATAAGGTGTGGTAAAAAGGTTGAGAAAATTAGGTTAAGTTTCGAGTCGATTCGGCTTAAAGCCGAGACCCCGGTCCAAGTTTTAAAACGAATCGGTAAGTTGTAAAATAGGCTCAAGATTACGTCTAGGAATGCTTAAAAATATGTTTTAGAATGTTTTAAGGATTTTGGTAAGCTTCGGTTCAAAATTTACAGGTCCATGGGTAAAACGGTAATTTGGGTTTCCAGGGGCAAAATGGTCATTTTGCACCCGTAGTGAGATTTTGCTCATGGCAGGGCCCTGTGCACAAATATATCATGTTTTAAAAGTTTATGCATCATGTTCATGATTTTTACGGAATTATGATAAATATGGTGCATTCTTGGTTTTAAAGAAAAAGTTACGTATATGCATGTTTCTATTAAGTGGTGAATGATAATGTTTATGAAGGATGGTAATTGGTTGTGACTGACGATGTATATGTATACGATGACATTAGATATGATGAGCTGAGGCCAATGCTCAGTGGACGGGTAATGTTGTGGGTGATGTCCCCGCCGTCCGGTACCGTGGCTATAAGTAGATGGATCCATCGAATAGAGCTATACATAGAGCTGATATGAAAGTCACAGCTAAAGAATTGAATTCAATTGAAAGAAAATTTATATGTATATGTTGACATGAGATGAAATGTTTTGACACGTTATGATTTTATACGACACGTTTATGTTCATGCTTTAAGTTCACGAAATATATGTTGAGTATGGTATTTTTTACTACTGTGGTGCATGTATATGTACTTTTTATTTATCGTACAGGTGTGTTGAGTCTTAGACTCACTAGGTGTGTGTGATGCAGGTGAGATTGATGGTGATGGGACTGTAGGTGCCGAACTCTAAGTAGGCAAACCTGGTGCGGTGATACAACCCGAGGACTGCATATTTTCCACATTATGATTTATGAGATTTGAGAGGAGTGGAACATTTTCATACATTGATTATTTTTAAGATTTTTATTCGTTTATGCTTATGTATGATTTTGGATGAGTTTAGTTAATTAAAATTGAACTATTTTAACTGTCAAATAGTTACGATTATTGTAAATGTTATTTCGGAAATGTAAGCTTTTAAAAAAAAAATTTCCGCACTTTTAAAATAAGTAGATGTTGCAGTTGATGTCAGAGCAAGGGTCTTGCATAGGGTTGTACCACCGCCAGCTTGTGTCGCTCAGTCTTCAAGCCTCAAGTCTGTAAGCTTTTATGTTTTAAATGTTTTAGATGAGTTACTGTTATACCTGCACGTTTACATGATTTACGCTTTAGGATGATCTACTGTGCATGTTTAACAGCTTTTACGATTTAAGGATTTATTATTTTTAAAAACTTGATTAATTGCAAGATGAGTTACGTTTATGAATTGTACTATATTCAGATATGCCTCCCTGATGTGCTCCCAGTAAAGATAGGCAGGATGAGATTCCTGGAGGAGGCAAAGGACCTCCACCACCGCCGCCAGGAGACCCAGCTACCCGAGTACTTGAGGGGATAGCGAGGCTCATGGAGCAGGCTCAGCTGGGCCAGCAGGTACCCTGTCAGTAGACAGATGTTTTTTGAGCAGTTCAGCTGGCTTAACCCGAAGGAGTTCGAGGGTACCACCGATTCATTCGTGGCAGAGGGATGGATTAGGCCTCTTGAGTTACACTTCGAGTACCTACAGATGAGGGATGGCGACCAGGCCAGGTGCGCCATTTATATGCTGAGGGATGACGCGTCACTATGGTGGGAGGGAGCTTCACATGCAATGGATGTGGCTATTTTCACTTGGGCCAGGTTTAGGTATAGGTTCTTCGGAAAGTATTTCCCAGATGACGTCAGGGGCCGCCTGACGAGGGAGTTCATAAGTCTCCAGCAGGGAGACTTATCTGTGGCGGAGTTTATCCTCAAGTTTGACAGGGACTGCCATTTTGTGCCCATGATAGCGGGAGATGATGCCCAGAAGCTGAGGCATTTCTTAGATGGACTGAGACCCACCCTTCACTGGAACTTCATGCTGATGAGGCCGGCAGGTTGTGATGAGGCCACCGCCTGCACTTTTCAGGCGGAGAAGGCTCTGAAGGACATAGACTATGAGGTGCAGAGGAAACGGCATCAGACTCAATCCAGTTCACAGCCGCAGAAAAAAGCAGTTTACTGGGCCGTCGAGGAAGCAGGGGTAGCAGAAACCCCAAGGGAATTTTAGGAGGCCACAGCAGCAGAGACCTCCTCAAGCGCCAGGAGCGCCTAAGCCAGATGACAGGCAGCCATGCCCTCAGTGCAGCAGGTTCCATTTTGGCGAGTTCAGGTGGGGAACCTTTAAATGCTTTGTTTGCGGACATGAGGGCCACAAAGCAGCGGATTGCGCAAGGAGCAAGGGCCCCACTACTGGCCGAGCTTATGTGATGCATGCCGAGGAGGCTGAGGCTGAGGCAGAGCCATACTCGGCATTGATTACTGATAACCTTTTGTCTAAGATTTTAATTGTCGCATAATTGCATGGATTTTATGCTTGTTTGAGAATTTATTTTTTGGGATTGATAACTTAAGAGGAATTAGGATGCATGCTATACCTAGTTGGGACTAAGAATGTAATTGTCTGATTGGGACCCAATTTGATCAACCAATGAATTTTGTGGTGTCATATTGCAATTTTTGAACTTTAAGGGGCTAATTTGCAATTTCAATTTTTATGGGGATTAGTTTTGAATTTGGGAACGATGTTTGGGGTAATTCAGTGATTTTTTAGGATTTTGGGTTAATTGCTGATAAGAAACTCTTTAATTTCAACACTATTAGATTTGATGGAATGTTTTGTCGCAGGGATTATATATATTGCAGGTGTGACCACGTATCCACTACTAGATTCAGGGGCTATGCATTCGTTTATATCTTAATCCTTTGTCAAGAGACAAGGACTCATACCGGTATTGATGGATTCGGGGTTCAGAGTATCGATCCCATCTGGGGATCAGATGTTCACTTCTCAGATAGTGAAGAGATTGGAGCTGCGGTTACAGAAGTATTCGGTGAACGCAGATTTGATAGTGCTACCATTACCGGAGTTCTAAGACAGCCTTCTCAGTGTTCTTGAAGATAGACCTCCGATCTGGATACCATCAGCTGAAGGTGAGAGAGACCGACGTCATAAGACAGCCTTCCGGACGCGCTACGGGAATTATGAGTTTTTGATGATGACATTCGGCCTGACGAACGCGCCAGCGATTTTCATGAATCGCGTGTTTCAGCCATACTTGGATCAGTTCGTCATAGTCGTTATTGGCGATATCCTGATCTATTCGAAGAACAGGGAGGAGCATAGTCAGCACCTGAGAATAGTACTGCAGACTCTATAGGACAGACGACTGTATGCCAAGTTCAGTAAGTGTGAGTTCTGGCTTGACAGGGTGGAATTGTTGGGCCACATTGTATCTCAGGATGGCATAGAGATCGACCCCAGCAAAGTAGAAGCAGTCAAAGATTGGCCAGTTACTAAGAGCATGATAGAGATCTGTAGTTTCTTCGGATTGGCAGGCGATTACAGGAAGTTAATCCAGGCTTCTCTTATATTGTGCTGCCTATGACCACCTTGATGAACAAGAATGCCAAATTTATCTGGGGACCTGTCTCAGGAGAGCTTTGACAGACTTAAGCTAGCGTTGAACACTGCACCAGTACTTGCTATGCCATCAGGGTAGGGAGAGTTTGTGGTTTATACAGATTCATTGAAACTTGGTTTGGACGCGATTCTGATGTAGCAGGACAGAGTGATAGCCTACGCGTCCAGACAGTTGAAGGTCCATGAGAAGAACTACCCGACTCATGACCTCGAGCTAGGAGCAGTGGTATTTGCCTTGAAGATCTGAAGACACTAGCTATATGGGGAGAAGTGCAGGATTTTTATAGATCACAAAAGCATGAAGTACTTCTTCACACAAAAGAGCTGAATATGCGTCAGAGGAGGTGGCTTGAGCTGGTGAAGGACTATGATTGTGACATTAGATACCATCCGGGTAAGGCTAATGTGGTTGCGGATGCTCTGAGCAGGAAGCACGCAATGATTGCTCATTTGTCATTGCAGAGACCGCTACAGGCTGAGATTCAGAGATTTGAGCTTGTAGTTTATTCCAAGGGCGAGGCCCTGAATCTTGATACTCTGACAGTACAGCCGACCTTGAGAGACAGAATTCGAGCAGGGAAGACTTCTAACGAGCAGTTAAAAAAGTGGAGACAGAGGGACGAGGCTAAGGGCCAGAGACTGTATAAAGTTGTGGACGGCATAGTCAGATATAGGGACCGTCTATGGGTTCATGACAGTGATTCCCTTCGACCAGATATCTTGAGCAAGGCCCACAGCGCCCCGTACTCCATCCATCCATGGAGTACAAAGATGTATAAGGATCTATAGACTCTGTATTGGTGGCCGGGCATGAAGCGAGATATTCTACGTTTTGTCTCCGAGTGTTTGACTTGTTAGCAAATCAAGGTAGAGCATCAGAGACCTGCACGGAAGCTGAGACCACTCCCTATTCCAAAGTGGAAATGGGAGAACATTACTATGGATTTTGTGACAGGACTTTCGAGGACTACTGGAGGATTCAATGTCATCTGGGTGATTGTTGATCGGCTCACTAAATCAGTTCATGTCTTATCGATCAAGAATACATTCACCATGACTCAGTACACAGAGTTGTACATCAGAGAGATAGTCAGACTGCATGGGATTCCAATGTCCATCGTGTCAGATAGGGATCCGAGATTTACATCTGCATTTTGGAAGAGTCTCCATCAGGTGTTGGGTACGAAGCTACTGTTCAGTACTGCTTTTCATCCTCACACAGACAGACAGTCAGAGAGGGTGATCCAGATTCAGGAGGACCTACTCCGAGCTTGCATAATCGACTTCCAGGGCAGCTGGGAGCTGAAGTTACCCCTTGTGGAGTTCACATTCAAGAACAGTTATCAGGCATCGATAGGTATGGCTCCATACGAGGCACTTTATGGGAGAAAGTGTAGGTCGCCAATCTATTAGGATGAGATAGGAGAGCGAGCAGATTTGGGTCCAAACATTGTCAAGCAGACAGTAGAGTTAGTGGCCAGGATTTGAGACAAGATGAAGGCTGCACAGAGCCGTCAAAAGAGTTATGCAGATCAGAGACGGTGAGATCTTGAGTTTGCAGTAGGGGATCATGTCTTTGTGAAGGTCGCACCGATGAAGGGCGTGATGAGGTTCGGGAAGAAGAGCAAGCTTAGCCCTAGATTCATTGGATGATTCGAGATCCTAGAGAGAGTTGGGACACTTGCGTACAGAGTTGCATTACCGCCGAATCTGACGGAAGTTCATAATGTGTTCCACGTCTCCATGCTGCGGAAGTACATGTCGAATCTTTTGCATGTGCTTAATTATGAGCCACTTCAGCTGACACCGCACCTATCATTCGAGGAGAAACCCGCCCAAATTTTGGACAGACAGGAGAAGAGGCTCCGGAATAAGGTGATCCAGATAGTCAAGGTCAAGTGGCTGAATCATTCCGAGGAGGAGGCCACGTAGGAGACCGAGACCAAGATGAGGAGTCGCTACCCGGAGTTATTCGGTACGTTCTAAATTTCGAGGACGAAATTTTATTTAAGGATGGGAGAGTTGTAAGGTCCATGAATTTAATTCACGTAACATAATATGTTTTAAATGTATTTTTCAATAAATGGGCTTTGTTGGGTATTTTTACCCGCCAGAGAATATTTTTCAGCAGTACGCAAATTTTATCGAAACAAATGACTTTTTGAGAGTTCGGGTAATATTTTCAAAAACTTACGAAAACAAAATATTTTTCGGGTGTTTTTTTGGAATTACTGGGCCTACTTTTAAGCTTAATGGGCTCCCATTCCATTTTCTACCCTTTAACTTTATACTAGGGCACATTAACCCTTGTATTTAACCTTAACTTAGCCCTTAATTATTATTTAACCTAAACCTAATCCCCCCACCAGCCGACACACCCCTTCCGCTATCAGTTCCTCTCGATTTCAGCATCCCCTCATCAGCCAAGCTTCGGCCAAACTTCATCTTGCAAAAAAAATCCCTCCAGTGCCTTTCCTTCGCGCGGTTCTTCAAACTTTTTGTTCAATATACATCAAGGCACGCCATGTAACCTTGTTTTTGCATCATTCACGTCTTATATTGCTGTTTGTATGCATTTTTATGAGAAAGTTTTGATCTAGCCTAGTACACAAAGGATTTTTCGATTTACATGAGATTATTGCATTTTTTGTATTGTTACTCAAGGTTTTATGGTCCTGTGCGAGGGGCTGCCAATCTCTGGTCACTAATGGGCGATAGATGATGGTTTGAAGGACTTAAGAAGGTAGTGTGGGAGGTTAGATATTGTAGGGTGGAGATCGAGAGGAGTAGTCCCTAAGATGGCTCGGTATTGAGGAGGTCGCATGGAAAGAGAGGGACCAGTGGTGCGAGGATCAATCCAAGGCTTGGAACAGATCATGCAGGGTCTGAGTCATGTCTAAGGAGGGTTCGAACGCCGCTGGAGCCACCTTTGAAGCCGATCGATCGAGAGGGGAGAAGAGATCGCGGGTTGGGTTTTCTTGGGAGTTTTGTTCGGGACGACTTGCGGCTTGCATGGGGGTGAAGCCGTGGGTTTGAAGGGTTCAGAGGGGTCCTGGGGGGGGGGGGGTCCAAAGGGGTGTGTCATTAGCTGGATTCATTGGTTGTAAGCTAGCATCGATTATTCGGAAGAGGCCGCACTAAGGATCGAGTTTGGGGAAGAGTTGACGTCCAGTAGCTTTAAGTCCATTCCAAAATGTTTAGGGGCTTAGTCTTGATTGTTTTAAGGCCTTTTATGTTTTTATAAAGTGTGGTAAAAAGGTTGGGAAAATCAGGTTAAGTTTCGAGTCGATTCGGGTTAAAACCGGGACCTCGGTCTAAGTTTCAAAACGAATCGGTTAAGTTGTAAAATGAGCTCGAGATTATGTCTAGAAATGCTAAAAATTATGTTTTGGAATGTTTTAAGGAGTTTGGTGAGCTTCGGTTCAAAATTTAGAGGTCCTTGGGTAAAACGGTAATTTTAGGTTTCCGGGGGCAAAATGACAGCTTCGGGACAAAATTTAGAAGTCCTGAGGTAAAACGGTAATTTTGGGTTTCCAGGGGCAAAATGGTCATTTTGCACCCGGGGTGAGATTTTGGTCCTGGCAGCGCCCTAAGCACAAATCTATCATGTTTTAAAAGTTTATGCATCATGTTCATGATTTTTATGGAATTATGATAAATACTGTGCATGCTTGGTTTTAAGGAAAAAGTTACGTATATGCAAGTTTTTATTAAGTGGTGAATATGATGATGTTTTTGAACGATTCGAATCGGTTGTGACCGATGATGTATATGTATACGATGAAATGAGATATGATGAGCTGAGGCCAAGGCTCAGTTGGCGGGTAATGCTGTCGCTGATGTCCCCCCTGTCCTGTACCATGGTTATACGTAGATGGATCCATCGAACAGAGCTGATACGAAAGTCACAACTAGTGTACTGAATTCAATTGAAAGAAAATGTATGCGTATATGATGATATGAGATGACATGTTTTGACACGTTATGATTTTATACGACACGTTTATGTTCATGCTTTTAAGTTCACGAAATATATGTTGTGTATGATATTTTTCACTGTTGTGTGCCATGTATATGTACTTTTTATTTCTGGTACATGTGTGTTGAGTCTTTAGACTCACTAGGCGTGTGTGATGCAGGTGAGCTTGATGGTGAGGGGACTTAGGTGCCGAACTTTGAGTAGGCAGACCTGGTGCGGTGACACAACCCAAGGACCGCAAGTTTTCTGCATTATGATTTATGATATTTGAGAGGAGAGGAAAATTTTCATACGTTGATGATTTTTAAGATTTTTATTCGTCTATGTTTATGTATGATTTTGGATGATTTGGTTAATTTAAACTGCACAATTTTTACTGTAAAATAGTTACGATTAGTAAAAGTTATTGCGAAAATGTGAGCTTTTAAAAATAAAAAAATTCACAATTTTATAATGAGTAGATGTTACAAATGGGCCTAAAATCCTTTCTACCTTTTTATTTTTAATTAAAAGCCCAATTAAACTAATTATATTATTAAACCTACACTCAACCCTGAACCTAAATTTTTAAACCCATGTGGCCGCCAATCCCCGACATTCACCAGCTCACTTTCGAATTTCATCATCTTTTTTCCTTATTTTTTTCTCAAATTTCTTCAAAGGGTTTCTTCCCCGTCCTTCCGGTACCCGTTCTACGCGATTGTGTCGAGGTTTTCGAGCGTAAATACACAAATGCATGTCCTATACCTCATTTTTCTCATCATTCACATCAATATATGTTTCTCTGTGTGTTCATGAATGGAAAAAATCATATTTAATATGTTATGTGCATGAGGACCGAAATTTCATGGCAAAACTTAATTTTTCTTCATGAAACTCACGTTTTGTTGACATGGTCGTAGGGATGCCGCGTTTGACGTTAAGAGACGATTTACAGCAGGTTTAGGGAAGGTTTAAGGGTCGAGATCGGATCTTTTGTTCTTGGTGGTTGTTATGGCTAGAGCGGATAAAGGGGGAGAGCAGCGTGCATGGGCTCGTTCCAGGCCATGGTCCAGACCCTTGTGGGTCCATGTCAAGGCTGGAAATGGTGCATGAGCTGCTGGAGGCAAGGTTGAGGGTGGTTCAAAAATTATGTAGCAAGTTGGGTTGTTTCATGGGTGAGCCGAGTGATCCAACATGTAGAGGCTGCAGGCATGGGTTTGGTTGTTCCAGGAGGTATTTCATGGGTTGTTCTTGGTCTTAGGATAGTTGTTTAAGTGCTGGTCATGTTTGTTTCGGGCCTAGGGACGAGTTGTGGGAGCTAGGTTCACAAGGGTTCGAAATTTCTCACGTGCAGAAAATTCCAGTAGCTGGCCAAGGGTTTTCAACGGCTTTAAGGGGTCTGAAATGTGTGATCTAAGGGCTGGTAGGTTGTGATTAAGTGTGGTTAAAAACTTAGAAAGTTTTGGTTAAGTTTCGGGTTAATTCCGATTAAAATCGGGACTCGGTCTAAGTTTTAAAACGAATCGTATGAATTATGAAACGGACTCGAGTTTACGTCTAAGAAATCATTATGAATATGTTTTGAGGTGTTTTAAGGATTTTTGTTGGTTCTGGTCGAAATTTTGAGGTCCAGGGGAAAATGGTCAATTAGGGTTTCCATGGGCAAAATGGTCATTTTTCACCCGGGTCGAGTTAGTAGTCCTAGCAGAGCCCTTATCACAGTTTGTCATGTTTTAAATGTATATGTTATCACGAACATGACTTTTTATGGAAATACGAAAAATACGTTGAATGCTTCAATTTAAGGAAAATTTACGTATATGAATGATTTTTATAAGTGATGAATATGATGACATGTTTTGAAGTATAAGAGTTTTTTGTGACTAATACGAACACAAACATGAACATGTAAGGACAAGGCTCAAAGGATAGGTAAAACTGTCGCAGATGTCCCCGTCATCGGGTACCACGGCTATACATAGATGGATCCCTCGATTAGAGCTAATACGAAAGTCACAATTAATGATCTGAATTCAATTAAGGAAAAGATTATGTATACGATGTCAGGATATGACATGCTTGATATGAATATGTTTATGTTTATGTTCATGCTTTGAAAGATCATGAAAGTTAATTTGTTTACATTACTTTTCATTGTTGCATGATATGTATATGTACATGTTATACTGGTTCAGGTGTGTTGACTCTTTAGGCTCACTGGGTGTGAATGATGCAGGTGATCATGTGGTTGAGGAGACTGGAGGCACTAAAGACTGAGTAGGCTGAGCTGGGGGTGCATGTGAAAACCCGAGGACCTTGCATTTTTCTGCAATATATGTTTATGGGTCATGGACGATCATTGTTTGTTTTATATATTTTCACCGTTTACTACATTGATGATTTAGCAGGATTTTGAATGTTATGCTTGAATTCTTTTAAACAACAATCTAGGGTTTTGAGGATGTTAAATTGCTTTTAACTTAAGTATTTTTACCCGGTATTCATTTAAATTTTTATAATGCACGATCGACAGTTGTTATTGCATTCATGCATTTGAATATATTTTCGAAAATGGTTACAAAAAAATTTATAGTAGTATTTTAGTAGCACGAGATGTTTCAGTTTCGATCACCTCGAAAGAACGTACATCCAAGAGATTCTTAAATACCATAGTGTGCCAACAAGTATAGTCAGTGATAGAGTCTCAACCTTTGTCTCAAGGTTCTGGGGAAGTTTTCAAAAAGCATTGGAACGATAGTCTGAGTACTGACTATCATCCAAACACCGATGGTCAGTCTGAGAGGACTATTCAGACACTCTATGATATGCTACATTTTATTGGTATGGATTTTGAACCAGCATGCAATGATCATTTGCAGCCTGTGGATTTTTCGTATAACAATAGTTGCCATAGCAGCAATCATATGGCTCCATTCAAAGTGTTGAATGGTAGACGTTGTCTTACTCCATTGTTTTGGGAAGAAGTAGGAGAACAACAAGTGCAAGGACTTGAATTAATGCAACAAGAGATTGACCATGTGGAACTAATAAATAAGAGAATTAAAACCGCACAAGTTCGTCAACTGAGTTACGCGAATACAAACAAAGCATAGACCACTAAATTTTCAACCAGGCGAAAAAGTATTTCTTAAAGTTTCACCATTCTGCAAGGTGATGAGATTTGGACTTAAGGGAAAATTAGCACCAAGATTCATATGACCTTTTGAGATCTTGGAATGTGTTGGAAATTTGACATATCTATTGACTTTGTATTATTGTAATCATGATTCGTATCTTATTTTATTTCAATTCTGATTCCGAGGACAAAATCTTTGTAAGGAGGGGAGGTTGTAATGACCTAATCCTTATTTGAATAAAGTACTTATTAATAGTTGATTAAAGTGTTGTTGATTAAGTATTATCAAAGAATTGATTAATTGAGGAACAACATGTTGGGATCCATCGAATTTAAAATACACCATCAATCTACATCAGATAACATTATCCCGAGAAATTCAACTAGACGAATGATATTTTGACACGTGACAGATAAGATTGAGTTCAGATCTTATGAACTAGTCCGGATGCAGCCTACAGATAGAAGCTGATTTTATTTGTTTCCTACACCACTTTTCCTCAGCTTCTTTCTCTCGAGTTCTAGCCATATATCTTAGGTTTTTTTTTTCATTTTCTAGGGTATTTTAGTTTTGGGAAGCTTCAGAGACAGTGTCAAATCGACGAAGAGTCTGTGAACCAGAACATGTAGATCGAGACATCATGAGCGGGATGACGACGGACACAAGTAAAATCCTAAAACCTAAAATAGTTATTTAAATATCATTATAAAGAACTTTAAAGCATGTTTAGTGATTCTAGATTTGACATAATAGTGATTTAAGTGTGTTGATATTGTCTAGATCCATACGAGTAGAATTTCTATAATATTGTTTTAGTGTGGTACGGGATGTATTGAATGATATCCAAGCATAGTATACACACTTACACGTTGCATATTTATATGTTGCATGGTACGTGTTTTACTGCTTTGACATATTATGCATGACATAACATGTTGGGCCTGATATATTTTGAGATACACCTCGTTTGTATGGGGCGCTCAACCTTGTTCTATATTGTGGACGGTTAGGTTTTGATAGATACAATGTCCAACGGGACCTGCGGGCTCTAATGACTCTGGACATTGTAGGTCCACGTCTTGATGATGAGTGTGAGAGAATAATCATGCCTATGGCAGATCAGAGATTACACACCCAGAAGCCTCTAGATTGTGCATGAGATTCTTGACTTGATGCTTGATATTCTAGCATATTGCATTTCGCATGCATCATATTGTTTTGTATAATTGTACATTCTCGTATTGAGCGATTGTCACGCGCATCTTTATTTTCATCTTAGGACACCCCATTCCACGAGGAAAGTCTTAGGTTGAGCGGTTCCAATGGCTAGGGCAGTGGCTAGAGCAGTTGTGTTTTCGGTGGTGATACAGTAGAGGTTTTATATGGTTTCTCATATTCCCGTGCAAAATTATGATTTCGATTTGGTTGTATTAACAATTAAGATTGGAATTATTGTTTTGTTTTTGTTTGGGGTGTAAATGAAACGTCTACTACTTAAAATTCTACTGAATTTTTTTTTAGAAGCTATGACAATTCATCTAATCACTGACTAAAAATAACTGCGGTTACACAAAATCTTAAGACATAATCAATTTCCCAGTCTTCAGTTTTAAAAAGGAAACTCGAGCGAAATACCAAAAGTTGGACAATTCAACAACGTAAAACAAGTTTCAGAATCATTTCAACATAATGTTTAGACCCATGACTCATAATCATATTATGCGAAAGAAATACAAGGTCCTCAGGTTATCAAGTGAACCCCCAGCTCCGCCTACTCAGTCTTCTGCACCTTCAGTCTCCACATCTTCATGATCACCTGAATAAACAACACCTAGTGAGTTTAAAGACAACACATCTGAACCGTAATAACAAGTACATATACATTTCAAGCAATAGTGAGAAGTAATGTAATTAAAAAAAGTTTCACGATCTTCAAAAGCGTAAACTTAAAAATAACACAACATATTCAAACCATGTCCCATCATATCATCATATACGTGCTCATTTTCTATTTTTGAATTAAGATCATTAGTTGTGACTTTCATATCAGCTCTAAGTCGATGGATCCATCAATGTACAATCGCGGTACCCGGCGATGGGGACATCAGCGACAGTTTTACCTGTCCACTGAGCCTTGGCCTTATATGTTCGTGTTCGTAGTAGTAACAACCAACTCATTTCAAAAACATGTCATAATATTCATCACTTGTAAACTCATGCACATACATGCATTTTCTTAAAAGCAAGCATGAAACGTATTTATTAGCACTTTCATTAAAATTTCATATTCATAATTAACATATACATTATAAACATTCATTTTCAGTTATCAGGGCACTGCCAGGAATAAACCCGACCCGCTCAAACTTATCAAACTCATTAAACATACTTCTAATCATTTCTTTAAATGTATAACGAACCCCTGCATTAACCTCTATATTTCATTTCAGGATTTAGACCGGAGTCCGGTTTAACCCAAATTAACTCGAGAATTGATCAAATTTAAACTAAAGTTCAACGACTCCTAACCAAACTCTGGATGACTCAACTTAAACTATTTATAACAACAAAAATGTAGGTATAACTTACTGGAAACCCCAAAACGATCAATATCCACAAAAATCTCGACAATACTCGTACAGTACTATCGCCTAGGTGCTGACAGTGAAGCTTTGTGGCGTTGGGTAAGCGACTAGGCACCATGTACCAGTGCTGCGGTGCTAAAAGCGCCTAAGTTCCAGCGCTGCGGCGCCACAAAGGCAGCGCCGTGACGCCAAACCATCAAGAAAAATCCCAAAATCGACTTTCTAAGCTAAACTATACCTTACTCCCAACCAGTCCAGACCAAACTCAAACCAATCTCTCCTAGACCGTCTTTGGACCCTCCTGCACAGACTTAGCCATGGATTCTAGCCTCATGCACGCTTTTGAGCAACTTTCACCCGCACGCCACAAAACCAAGCTTGTCTAACCACAACTCATTCGACCTGCCCCTAGACCATGATTAGTCGTACTTGAGCCATCCTGGACCACGTCTCAGACCTTCCATGTTCTGATCAAAGGTCTGGAACGACCCTTGCACTACTGTACCCATCACGTCACTCGATCGAGCCAACTTATATCCCAAAACTTGAAGATCCGATCGGTTCTCCCTTAGACTTTCATCGATCTCAAGAGAAGCACGTACGCTCCTGCATATCTACTCTCAGATCACTCCTAACCTTGAGTCTTGGCAGCCCCTTCAATATAAGTCAAGAAACGTGAGAAGCATGACAAGAAAAATGCTTATTTTCGTGTAGAATTAAAGTAAAACTGATGCATAACACTTTATCCCCGTTATATCATGTAAGCACATTTCGAAACACTTATTATGATGTGATCTATGCAAAAAGAAGGAATCGGGCGTGCCTTTACGTATGTACAATTGAAAAACAAGTTAAATATGCGAGAGAAGAACACCGAAGAAATGGGGCAATGTTTCTAATGAAAATTCTTGCAACACTCTATCAAAACTGCCGCTGGAGCTCACGAGTGGCTGCTGGAGAGGTGGTAGACGTGTGTATTAGGGTTTGGGGTAGGTTTCAGTGAAATAACAAAAATGGGGTTTTGGGATTTGGTTTTTAAAATAACATGTGCAGGAGTCTAGGCCCAAAAATATAATAAAATAGGCCCAACAAGCCCAATAACACAATGGTAAAAAAAAATTTAAAATTCATTTTCAAATATATTACCTAGACCCTCATAAGTCCTCCGCTTTGCTAAAAATCACCTATTGGTTTAAAATACGGCTCAATGCGTAAAAATAACTTCAAAAGCACATTTTTGAAAATTCCATAAAAATTCATCATATATTAATTAATAAAAATAATTATTTAATGAAACAATTTTCCTCGACGGTCCCGGTCTCCGTTCCTCGATCGGGTATCGATTGCTTATAAAAAGTCCTATTACATGCATTTCAGAAATATAACAAAATAAACATGAAATCATGACTTAAACATGTGTTGAATGGAATTCAAAGAAATTAATTAAAATACATAAGAAAATTGATAACTTGCATGTATATGGTTCACGTAGATCTTCAAATTTTTCGGGACGTTACAGTAAAATTACTTAATGATTGTTTTTGATGTTTAATTGTTGTTATTTAGTTTTAATCAAACATGATTATTAGTGTGTTTAGTAGTGGCTCGGGTACAGGTGTTACATGCTAAATTTCCATACATTTGAACTTTACAATCGTCATAGTCTTTTTGGAAAACATTGGAATTTTGTAAGAACATGTCATTTTAAAATATAGTTATCAGAATTCAATAAAAGCCGCTCTGATACCATTTGTTGATAACATATTAGAGTTTAGAGGGGACAATAAACTCTTTTAATAATTTCTAAACTTTGAACTGTTCTTAGCACTTTTTAGACAGATAAGAAATATTCTTGAACAACTAAACTTGTTAGACTATTATTGAGTAAGTGTGGAACTGAAACGTCTGCTCATTTTAAAATTCTACTGAAACATTTTTTTAAAAAAAAAACTATGGTGTAAACTAAACACGCTTAAAAATATTTAAATAAGTTAAACAGGCGTTTAAAAAAAGTCATCCAACCTCTGAATAAAGTTAACTGCATTTAAAAACAACTTAACATCCTCAAAACCCTATAATGTTCTTTAAAAGAATTCAAATGTACCCTCACAAATCCTGCTAAAACTACAACGTAGTAAAAGGTGAAAATGTGTAAAACAAACAATGATCATCAATGACCCATATACATATATTTTAAACCCATGTCTCATAAACATATTATGCGGAAGAAATGCAAGGTCCTCGAGTTATCCATTGCACCACCCAACTCCACCTACTCAGTCTTCCACGCCTCTAGTCTCCATAACATCATGCTCACCTACATCATTCACACCTAATGAGTCTAAAGACTCAACACACCTGTAACATTATAGCAAATACATATACATAACAAACAATAGTAAAAAATACTGTAATAAAAATATGTTTCACGAACTTGCAAAATCGTATGCATCATCATGACCTAATAAAGTATAAACATTTTAATAACATATCTCAACATATCAACATCTATGTGTTCGTCTTCTTAATTTGAATTACGTTCATTAGCTGTGACTTTCGTATCATATTATTAGGCGATGGATCCATCTACGCGTAACCGCAGTACCCAGCGGCGGGGACATCAGCTACAGTATTACCCATCGACTAAGCCTTGGCCTTACATATCATCGTATTAAGGTATTCGTATTAGTCACAACCAACTCCCTTCCTTCGAAAACATGTCATCATATTCATCACTTAATAAAATATGCATATACGTAAATTTTCCTTAAAATCAAGCATGCAACGTATTTTTTATATTTACATAAAAAGTCGTATCCATGATGACATAAACATTTAAAATATGTAAAATCGTGTTTAGGGCGCTGCGAGGACTAGAAACCAGACCCGCGTGATAAATGACCATTTTTCCCCTGAAAGCCCTAATTGACCATTTTACCCATAGACCTCAAATTTTCAACCCGAAGCCAACCAAACTCCTTAAAATACCTAACAACATAATTATAAGAACTTCATAGAGGTAACCTTGAGCCCGTTCGTAACTTATAAATGATTTGTTTTAAAACTTGGACCGGGGTCCCGGTTTTAACCCGAATCAGACCGAAACTTAACCAAATTTTTCCCAACTTAAACCGTGATTTGAACCTACACAGCCAGCCCCTAAACCACTCATTCCAGAACCCTTAAGACCTACTAACAACACCTGGAAGTTTCTGGAATCTTCTGCACACCTACCACAAAACCCTAATTTTACCCTCGCCTCGATTTCTCGACTCTAGCCCAAACCGAAAAGGACAAGCCCCGAGCCAACCCTTCCTAGAACACCTCTAGACTCTCCTAGACCGACCTAACCCAAACCCTCAGCCCCGTGTATGCCATAAGGTGCAAATGCCCGAGAGCCACCCAAAAAGGCTCCAACCGAGACCAAACCCCTTGGATCGTTTCCAAGACCAACACCAGATGTTCATGGCCCTCTCCCAGCCGTGCCACGGACCCAAGAGGGTCAGCTTCCTAGCTCGAATCGAGCCATGCACGGCTGCCACACCCTAGCACTTTTTAGACAGATAAGAAATATTCTTGAACAACTAAACTTGTTAGACTAACACCCTTTCGATCTAGCCGCACGCATGCTAGCTTCCTCGACACAAGCCGATAGGCCTTCACCAAAACCGACCAAGCCTTGACCCCAGCACTTAATCCTCCTCACTCTTAAACTTAACAGATCCTTAGCAACCCAAGAAGGCAGCCCCTTACACAACCACAAAGAAGAACGTGAGTTATGAGTCAAAAGATGCATGTTTCATGTCAAACCTTTGCACAAATGATGCTATATGATAGACCAACGAATTTTTCATGTAAATACATATACATCAGCACATAAATGGTGTAAATGATGAGAAAAAGATATACAAGGCGTGCCTTCTCGATTAAATGATCAAAACTTGAATATCTACGCACGGGACGTGAACCGGAGAGGCGGGGAGAAAGTTTTTATTGAAGAAACCACCAAGAGCTTATGGCTGGTGCTGAACAAGAGAGAAAGCTGCTGAAAACTAAGGGGGTGGGCGGCTGAATTCTTTAGGTTTAGGGTTTGGTTTAGTTTATGTTATAATTAAGTGTTAAACAATGCATTAATGGGCCAAAAATAAGGATTAAGGGATAAAAACAAAGTGTTGAGCCCATTAAAATTTAAAACAAACCCAACAAGCCCAGAAACACTTCCGAAAAATATTTCGTTAAGGTACATTTTTGAAAATATTACCTGAACCCTCAAAAAGTCCTCCGAATTGTTAAAATTTGCATACCGGCTAAAAATATAACCCGGCGGGTAAAAGTACCCAACCAAGGCACATTTTCAAAAATCATACTTAAAAGTTAAAAACACATCATCTTAAATAATTAAAAATAATTATTCAATAAAAATATTTTTTCTTGAATATCTCGAGTCTTTATTCCTCGTTCGAGCCCGAAATGTAATTTAAAATCATTATACATGAAAATTTAAATAAACTATGAATTAAAACATAAATTCATGAAATAAACATGCATTTAATGCATTAAAATAATTTAATTAAAATCCATAAGAAATTGGTAACTTGCATGCGTATAGTTTACGTGTACCTTCAAATTTTCGGCACGTTACAGGAACGATCCGGCTTGACTAGTGATGAACAATATTTGACAGTTTAACTAGAAACGACTTGAAATATGATTTTCAAGAATGTAAAGTGTGTAATGAAATAACACAAGTATTTTTATGGATTTTTGAAATAAAACCCCTACGTGACGTCACTCGATTTTCCACTTAACAAGGTTTCTCACTAAAAGACATTGGTTTTACAATGATTTATAACAACTCACTTTAGTTAAGACTTATCACTGAATAGACTGAAATTTTTAGTGATCATTTTATAAGTCTGGATGTTTAAGAATCTTTGGTTTACCAGACCACAATACAAAAATCCAACAATTGGCCTGACAACTTGAGTTGTTGGGGTAGCACAAAATGAACATTGATGATCTGATATAAATTGATAAGATAGTGCTAAACGAGCACATTGAGATCGAAATATTAAGTGTGCTGAAAGATCTTCAAATATGTAGGCTTGAGAATAATCAAATCATTCAGTTGGTTCGGTTGTAGTGATCTTCTTCTCTTCAAAATTCTACCTATATATAGTTGAAAATCTTCAACGATCAGATTTGTTTTTCAATGATCATCTGTACTGTTTCCCGACATAATGGATATGCCACTTTCAATCTTCATATATATCATTAAATGATCATTAATATTCCTTTAACTTTTGCGACTTTAAGCCCTTTGCTTTCAAAAAGCAGACACATCATGTCTGAAATAAGCAGTTTTTCAGTCATTTGGGAGTTGATAGGATATTGTGCAATATTTCCAAATATAGCAGTAGTTTGAATGGTTTGAACTTCAGTATCTTTTTTGAATTAACTTATTTCTAACTGGTGACAGTGCGGTTGACTTTTATCGCTTTGAAAACCTGTAATGCCGGTCAATTTTACAAATGATAACTTGCAGCTTGAGTTCAGAAAAATCTGCGGCTTGACTTCTTTTCAAGTACGGCTTGAATTTCTAACGCTCTCATATAAACGGCTTGAAGTGATATAGCGGTCCGAAACCTGAAATTACATTTTAAATAGCTTCTGGATTTGAAACAGCTCGATGCTGTTATTTGTCGATCAACAAAACGTAGGGTACTAATAGATTATAAAATTGTTACAGAATGTTTAGATTTGGAAGATCGGAGCATATACTTATATTTTAGGGAAAATTGAAAATTTGAATAGTATGTTTTTCTCTTTGTTATTTTGATCTTCAATATTATCAAATTTCAGTTACATTCTACTGTATTAGTTTTTTTAACATTTTTAGCCATTTTACCATGTGTCGCTGTGTAGTGATGACTGAAGTGTCATGTACACACTTCCATAAAAAAAAATTATAAAACAAAATACCAAAATGCATAAAAAATTGGAAGATGGTTAGCACCTAAATTTGATAGCATTTATATATATTGAACCAAAAATGCAAAGAATCAAATAAAAAGAACGACAAAGGCAAATTTATCTAAATTTTAATGCAAGTATCTAGATAAACTAGATCAAAAGTTTGTCACTGTATAAAGAGTTTCACTATTAATATGTAGTTCAAATGTTTTAAACCATTCTATAACCCAAATATTATGTTTCAATTATTTTTACATCAAAACAATTGTTGTTCTCCATCTATATCATCTTCTCAGTAATTATACCGACTTGTAATTTATGTAAATCAAGCACATGACTGTAGTTTTGATATTATTGTAAAATTTGAATATTTTTGTTATTGTATCTGATGTGATCCGGTGAAATGAATGAGCCGGTTTGCTTCCCGGGATAGATGTAAATCTGCAACCAAAAAGATAACCACGTGAATGGGCGCCAGAGGGGTGTCCACCGTGACCACTCCGATGCTTAAGTCAGTGAATAACTCAAGCAGAGAACCAATGTAACAAAGTGATGGTTGTGAGATTGGTGTGGAAGATGAATAATAAATGCACAATAAATGAGAGCATTCAATGTGTAAATAGAGAGTAAATGCAAAAAGTGAACCCGATATTTATAGTAGGATATGCAATGATGACCTCATTCTTTGTGTTTGAGCATTAATTATAGTATGGCGACTGATTATACCCTATTGTTCTGACCTGTCAAATCTCATACTAGTCACATCTAGCCCACTTGATTTTATCAGCCACTTGCATTGGTGTCAGAGATAGGTCGGCTGCACGCACCCTACTTTATCGGAGGTATTAAATACGGAACTCATATCGAAGTGTCCCGGGTAAAATGTTTCTCGGGAAATTATATGAGAGACCGGGCATCAATAGCCCGGGTAGTTTAATTCCGGGTATTCCAATGACCCGGCCTCTTGACTGGCATATCCATACTCTCCCTGTCATGTCACGCTCTCCACATCCCGGGCAGTCCGAGATCCGGGCTTCTGGATAGCTTACCATCTTACTGACCCGAATCATGCGTAACCCGGGAAAGATCCATCCTCCTGACCCGGGCACAATCCATAGCCCGGGACATCCCGGGGTAACCTGGGAAAGATCCATCCTCCTGACCCGGGCACAATCCATAGCCCGGGACATCCCGGGGTATCATCACTCCCTCCTTAAATAGTCGAGCTAGAGTCATACTCGTTGTCCCGATCAGTCTTATGTGCCCGGTCAGGAGAAACATTTGTCGTTTAGCCTCCCCGAGACGATAGGGACGATGTCACCCTATCAATGCTAACGTAAGCCCTAGCATTAAAGCTGTCAGAGAATTTTTGAATTCCGAGAAGATAAATCATCATGTCGCCTTGAATCCCACGCTTGTCTTTTCGACTGCCCAGTACAACTTCCAAGGCATATCTGAGCCGCCCACGTGTCTTCCTATCGACGATCAAGATCACTTCTTACCCCCTATATATAGTAGCACAAGAGTTTTTCAAAAATCATTCTCAAATTAAATTTAGTGGCCAAACTCTTGCAATTTTTTCTCTCGAGCTTTCTACTGCGCAAATCCTAACTCTGGCGACCTCTGCGCTCACCAGTCACCACCTTCATTCCATTTCCAGTAAGTCCTTTTTTCCCTGCAAACTCTTTCTCCTTAGTCATGTCAAACTCCACTTCTTCTACTTCTGGTCAAAACGCCAGGGGCCGATCGGAGGATAACTCCCCGACTCCTTCTAAGCATTCCTTTCACATTCCCGTAGGTATTCCCATTCCTTCCTCCCGATATGTTTCTACAAAACCAACCAAAGCTTCTTCCTCCCGGCCTACTGGCGCCCCAGGCAAAGGGAAAGACAAAGTAGCAGGGCCCTTGTGGTTCTCCACTGTAACTTCAAATCACCGTCCCGGGGCTTCGGATGAAATTAGGTCATTAGGAGCAATTCCCTCCTCTTGTAAAATTAAAATTCCCAGTCCAAACGATCACCCGGATACCCCTCCACCGAGCTTCCAAACTTTCTTTGTGGAACAGCTCAAGAGTGGGCTTCGGTTCCCGATCCATCACTTTTTCGAAGGAGTTGCCCGGTTTTTTAAGCTTCCTGTCAATCACCTCCACCCCAACGCCTTTCGAATTATGGCTGCCACCTTTATCTTATTTTGCATGAAAAACTTACTCATTAATTCCCCGATCTTCCATTATTTTTATTCCTGCCGGTTCAATGACGGGGTCTTTTCTTTCATAGCCCGGATGCATTATCGGTTTTTTACTGACATCCTTTCTTCTTTGAAGGGGTGGAAAAACAAATTTTTCTTTTTACAACTCCCCAGTCTTCCCACCTGTGACATGGGCTTCCTATCTTCCCTTCCCGAGCAACTGGAGCTTCCCCGGGACTACAAGCTCCTTCCCCCTTTCATCCAAGCATGGGATGCCATAGAGGGCCAATCTTTTCTTTCTTCCGTGTTGATCGGGGGTGATAACTTGGTTTATAATGGGATCGGGTCTCGTCCCCAGGACCCTGTTGACCGAATAATAGACGAGTTTGACCAGGCCGGATCACAGGCTGGTAAATTACTTTCCTTAGTTTCTCTTTTTTATATCTCGTTTGTTAACTTCCTGACTTGTTAACCTTTGATGTTGCCGAAAAAGACATGATCAGGGCGAGTCTACTCAAGGCAACAGCCAAGAGGAAGGCAAAGCAGAAGAAAGCCCGGGCAGAGAAGAGAGCCCGGAAAGTTCAAGAACAGGAGGAGCGACGAGCCCGGGCAGAGGTTGAGGCCCGGGAAACAGAGGAGCGATGAGCTCGGACAGAGATCGAGGCTCGAGAAGAGGCCATTCCTACCAGGGAGGAGACCACGTCTCTGGTAGAGGAGGAGGACTCAACGCCCTTAAATCATCGCAAGAGGAAGGTGGTGATGGAGCCGGTGATTGAGATCGTCACTGTGGAGGAGGGAACTGAGATGACAACCCGATCTCAACCCCCTCCCGGGTCGTCTGCTAGTCCCTTTCATCAGGGTGGAGTACCCTTAAACTTGCCAAACCTCTTTGGCGATGATGTAAGCACAGACCTGACCAAGTTGATGCGGGGCTTGCTTCGTTCTGAGGAGGTGGATCATCTCAAAGGCCTCCACCCCAACCAAAAACTGTATGAGGGGGTTTCCTAATCATTCTCGGTAAGTTCAAAATTCTGTCTTCTTTGTTGTTTCTTGTTGATTCTATTATTTTTTTCAATCTGACCTTCCTTTTGATTCGCAGGGCTTGCAGATGTTGATATCTTTCTACGAGCAGGTGGCTAGTGCAGCCAAGATTGCCAACATCCAGGCCACCACTGCTCGGGAAATGCACCATAAACTTCAAGAGGAGGTGGGCAGGATGTCAGAGATTCACGAGCACGTCTTCGCCCGGGAGAGGGCCGGCTAGAAACAACAGGTGATCTTGTCCAGGCGGAACTAGCTGAAGCTCGGAAAGCCCTGGCCGACTATTCTGCTGCTGCCAATATAGAGATACAGGCGGCTAAGGATGAGGCAGAATCTTCCCGGGCCTGGGCTGAGGAGGCCATTACTGCTCTGGAGTCTGCAAAAACTTCCCACGAGGAGAAGATGGCTCAATTTCTGAAGTCCCGAGAATTTAAGAAGATGGTGGCCGACAAAGCCTTCCCCTACTTTGACCTGAGCTTCAACAAATGCCTTGAGCAGTTCCAGGAAGCAGGCCTGGTTCCCCCTGACCAAGAGGACTTCCCGGACTTGGTTAAAGCTACAGCCTCTATCTCGGTGGATGAAGAAGAAGAGAAGCAAGACCCAGTAGAATAGTTTTTTTTTTTTTAATCTTCCCGGGATTCCGGGCACCTTGTAAATTTTCCTTTGTTTAATGAAGTATTTTCCTTTATCTTCTTTGCATTTGAATACCGTTTTAAAATATTTCCAAGTGTTATGAATGATAAGATTTCTTCAAATACCTTAATGGATTCTAACCACCCTTCACCAAGTATATTGGTAATCGGGGTATAATCCATTGGGTTCCATAATTAGTCTTGGTAAATAACTGGGTGCTTGTATGGGTTCCTAGAAATAGTAGATAATCGAGTTGCGGGTCCCCGGGCCAGGGTACAGGTCCATGGACTTAATAGAGAACCGAGGTGCGGGTCCACGGGCCAGGGTACGGGTACCTGGACTTAGTAGATAACCGAGGTGCGGGTCCTCGGGCCAGAGTACGGGTCCCCGGACTTGGTAGATAACCGAGGTGCGGGTCCCCGGGCCAGGGTACCGGTCCCCGGACTTGGTAGATAGCCGGGGTACGGGTCCCCGAGCATGGGTACGGGTCCCTGGACTTGGAAGATAGCCGGGGTACGGGTCCCCGTTCCAGGGTACGGGTCCCTAGACTTCGTAGATAACCGGGGTTCGGGTCCCCGGGCTTAGCAGACACTTATTTGAACAATTTCTTTATTTGATGTATAAGCAGCAGATACAAAGTCTTTAAACATAATATTTCTTCAAATGAAATGCATTCCAGGGTCTTTTAAGGGTATGTCCTTGGGAGTCTTCTAAATAATAAGACGCCCCAAAGCTGACCCACTGAATTACTTTGAAGGGTCCCTCCCACCGTGCTTCTAATTTCCCCACATCTCCCACTGGCTTGAAGTTTTTCATGACTAGGTCTCCAACCTGAAAATCTCGTGATCGAACATACTTGTTATATGATCTCATTACCCGGCTGCGATAAGCTTCCATTCGAATGGCTGTCTGGTCTCTTTTTTCTTCAATCAAATCAAGCTCAATGGCCCGGGTCTGATCATTGTTGCTCGGATAAGATTCTATTCGAGTAGAAGATTGCCCGATCTCTACAGATAAGACTGCTTTTGAACCATAGACTAGGGTGTAAGGAGTTTCCCGAGTAGTTGTCCGAGGTGTGGTCTGATATGCCCATAATACACTTGGTAATTCTTCCACCCAATCTTTACCTTTCCCATGAAGCCGGGCCTTTAATACTTGTACAATGATTCTATTGGTTACTTCAGTTTGGACATTGGCTTGGGGGTAGACCACTGAGGTGAAGGATTGAATAATCTTCATTTCTTGACACCAAGATGTAATCTTCTTTCCCTGGAATTGCCTCCCATTATCTGAAATCAATCTTCATGGTATGCCAAATCTACAAACAATATTTTTCCAGAGAAATCTCATGACCTCTTCCTCAGTAATTTTGGCTAATGTCTCGGCCTCCACCCATTTAGAGAAATAATCAACAGGCACAAGAAGGAATTTTTTCTGTGCCCGGGCTATTGGGAACAGACCCACAATATCCAACCCCCATTGATCGAAGGGACAAGATTCTGAGATGGGCTGCATACTAGCAGCTGGGCGATGATGAAAATTAGAGTGGTATTGGCAACCTTTACATTTCTGAACAAGTTGAGCAACATCTTGATACATCCAGGGCCACCAAAATCCTGCTAATATAGCTTTCCGAGACAGGACAGTCCCATTGAGATGTACACCACAACATCTTTCGTGTATTTCTCGGAGGATATATTCTACGTCGTCATCTGGTATGCATTTGAGCAAAGGACCCTGATATGATCGCTTGTACAAAGTATCATTTAAAAGGACAAACCTGAGTGCTTGTTTTTTGATTTTCAGAGCTTGAACTTTATCTTCCGGGAGCTTGGTATGGACCATATACTCAATTAGAGGAGTCATCCATGAGCTTTTCCGAGTCGGTGGTACTTCCTCTTCAACAGAAATTACTAACCGGGTAAAACACATGACTTCCCGGGTGCTTGTGTTCGACATAGAGGCAGCCAATTTGGCTAAGGTATCAGCCTCCTCATTCTCCTCTCTAGGAATCTGTTCAATGCTCCAGTCGGTTAGAGATGCTGCCCGAGCTGTGATGAGCCCTAGATATTTGAGCATTTTTTCATTCTTGGCCTCATTCATTCATTTTATTTGCTGGGTGACCAATTGAGAATCAGAATAGATAATGACCCGGGAAGCACCGACCTCCCAGGCAGCTTGCAACCCTGCCAGAACGGCTTCATACTCAGCTTCATTGTTGGTGACCTTGGAATCGATTCATAGAGCCAATTTGATCTTTTCTCCTGATGGAGAAATTAAAACCACCCCAACTCCACACCCCAACAAATTTGATGCCCCATCAACAAAAATTCTCCATACCTCTTCTTCTCCCGATTGAATCATCTCTATTAAGAAGTCTGTTAATGCTTGGGCTTTAATAGCAACCCGAGGTTTGTATTCAATGTCATATTCTCCGAGCTCTATAGTCCACTTAACCATTCTTTCCTAGACTTCAGCGTGTGTCATGATTCTTTCGAGTGGAGAATTATTGAGAACCACAATTGGATGAGAGAGAAAATAAGGTCTCAGCTTCTGGGCAGTCATCACCAAGGCCAGGGCGATTTTTTCTACTTCACTGTATTTCAGCTCTGATCCCCTGAGAGCATGACTGACATAATACACTGGTTTCTGGTCAGTCCCTTCCTCCTTGACAAGTACGGAACTGACGGCGTATTCAGTAGCAGATAAATAAATCCACAATTTTTCCCCGGGCTCTGGTTTTACCAAAACAGGTTACTCGCCAAATGCTTTTTCAAATCTTGGAAAGCTAGCTCACATTTTTCACCCCAGCCGAATTTTTGTGCTTTTCTCAAAACTTGAAAGAATGGATAGCTTCTATGGGAAGACCGAGAGATGAAACGAGATATGGCCGCAATTCTCCCGGTCAATTTTTGTACATCCCGGACAGATTGAGGGGAAGGCATGTTTATTATTGCTTTGATCTTCTCTGGATTTACTTCGATTCCCCGATCAGTCACCAAGAAACCCAAAACTTCCCACTTCTTACCCCAAATACACATTTAGCCGGGTTTAGCTTTATCCCATACTGTTTCAAGGTGGTGAAGGTCTCGGCCAGATCATCAATGAAGCAGGAGACTTCCCGGGTCTTGATCAGGATATCATCCACATACACTTCAACGTTCCTGCCTATCCGCTTTTGAAAAACGTGATTCATCAAGCGTTGATACATGGCCCCAGCGTTCTTCAATCCAAAGGGCATAACTACGTAGAAGAAAATGCCCCCGGAAGTGATAAAACTGGCTTTATCTTGATCTTCAAAAGCCAAGGGGATTTGGTAGTACCCCTGATAAGCGTCTAGAAAGCTTAATAACTCGCACCCGGAGGTTGAATCCACCAATTGATCAATCCGGGGAAGTGGATAACACTCTTTGGGGCAGGCTTTATTCAGGTCCCGAAAATCTACACACATCCTCCATTTTCCAGTAGCTTTAGGAACAAGGACCACATTTGAGAGCCACGTAGGGAATTGGACCTCCCGAACGTGGCCGGCCCGCAATAGCTCTCCCATCTGTTCTTCAATAACTTTATCTTTCTCCGGGCCAAAATGCCTATTCTTTTGTTTCACGGGCCGGGATCCTGAGAGGATATTTAATTTGTGCTCAGCCATCTTCGGCGAGATCCCGGCCAGTTCCTGTTGGGACCAAGCGAAAACACTAATGTTAGCTTTTAAACAATTCAAGAGATTTACCAGGGTGGACGCGTTGATGTCTCGGGCCACCCGGATGTGCTTCCCGGGCTCAATCTCCACTGCCTCTTGCTCTTCCTCCGCAACAAAATGTATTTCCCTTTCTCCGGCCACATAATCTTGACTCCTCTTCTTCCCCTTCTCCTCCCTTCTCGCCTTTTTCTAATCCACTCGGACAGTCTCCCCATAACATTTCCGGGAAGAGGGCTGGTCTCCTTTGACTTTCCCAACTTGCCATCATAATGGAGATTTAATTTTTTGATGATAAGTGGAGGCCACGGCTCTCATCACATTCTTAGCTGGTCTCCCTAAGATGAGGTTGTACGAGGACGGGGCATCTACCACTGTAA
The DNA here is from genome assembly GCF_025594145.1 of Primulina tabacum. Lineage (NCBI taxonomy): Eukaryota > Viridiplantae > Streptophyta > Magnoliopsida > Lamiales > Gesneriaceae > Primulina > Primulina tabacum. The sequence continues at coordinate 16,850,068 of NC_134558.1, forward strand.
AGATTGTCATGACTGTTTTCCTTAAATCCCCAGTTCCCAGGGTCAGTGGCAAGGTTATTTCCCCTTCAGGGTACACTGCATGACCCGCAAACCCAAATAGAGCAGTCTCAATCGCCTCTAATTGATACTCGTGTAGATCAATCTAAACCAATGCTTCCTTGAAGATGACAATTACAGAGCTGCTATTATCAACAAATACTCTCAACACGTCGTAATTAGCCACTCGGCTTGAATCACGAGAGCATCGTTATGGGGTTGACTAACTCCCCTGAGGTCTTCTGGGCTGAAGCTTATAACTGGCTCATTCCTCCCCCTCCCATCAACTTCTAAGCACCCCCTCCTGCTTCTTGTTTTTCGAGCCCCGTTGGAATCACCTTCTGTAGACCCTCCCGAAATCATTTTTATTACTCCTCGGCTTGGAGAAGGGTCTTTCCTCTCGGTTTGTCTGCTCTTTTCTTCCCGGGAACTTCCCTCCTCCCTCCTACTTCCACTCGGGATATCTGCTGATTTGCGAGGAGTATTAGGCCCGAGACGTCGAGACAACCAAGGTGGTCGTCTAGACCTATCTCGGGAGGAATGAGATTCTGGCACAGGACGCCTACTAGACTCCTTCCTTAGTGTTAGGCACTCATTGGTATTGTGAGAACATTCTTTGTGAAGGGTGCATAACCCTTTGTTTTCTGATCTTGATGGTGGTGCTACTGGATTTGGGCAAGGAATCATATCCGAGCTACATTCTTGGATTTCCCGATCTCGAGCAATACTTAAAGAGACGTGGGAGAAATGCCCTGGACCACTTTTCTTGTGAGTTCTCTCCTTGGGTCTGACAACCCGGTCTCCTCTAGCTCTTTTCAAGGCTTCCCTCTTTTGGTTCCTCTTCCATGTTGATGTATTTCTCTGCCCGGGACAAGAGATCTTCGAAGTTCCCGGGAAATTTCTTGGTCAGAGATCGAAAGAAATCTCCCTCCCACAATCCTTGCATAAAGGCTGTAACTTTTGTTTCTGGAGCACATGCAGGGACCTCTAAAGCTACTCGATTAAATCGTTTGATGTATGCTCTTAGAGTTTCATCTTGGCCATGCCTTACTTCAAACAGACTGAAGGCAGTCTTCTTATATTTCTTGCTGCTACTAAACTGATGCAAGAAAATTTTTTGAAAGTCTTCAAAAGAATGAATGCTCTGAGGTGCCAGTCCTTCGAACCATCTCTGGGCCAAGTCGACCAGGGTGGTCAGGAATACTTTACATTTGATTTGATCTCCATAGCAATGTAACATAGCCATGTTTTCAAATCGAGCCAGATGTTCTTCGGGGTCGGTACTCCCATCATAATCTTTGATTTTGGCTGATTTGAAGTGCCCAGGAAGTGGTTCCCGGACAATGATATCGGATAATAGGCAACCCTTGACAATTTGAGCATTGCTTTTAGAACCAACTTGTCCCTCCAACACTCTCACCTTCTTACTCAATTCTTCTAACTCCTCTGCAATAGTAGGAGATTTAGAACCTGCACTTGACTCTCTCTCCTCCTCCCTTCTCCCTTCCTCCCGTGGCTGCTCACGTTCCTGCTCAGGGTGGCTGGAATGATGAGTAGCTGTATTCTTCGCCATGGATGTCTTAACATCATCAGTTACAATTTTGGTCAACTCCTCAGGTGTCAAATGGATAGTAGGCCGGGGACCATTGGGTGGTTGACCACCCATATCAGAGAGATGAGCGTTGTTCTCTTCCTGGATCAGGGAAATGTCTTGGTTTGCTCTCCTAGTAGGAGCCATATCAACGCCTTATAACTCAGAATTTCCCACAGACGGCGCCAATGATGTGATCCGGGTGAAATGAAGGAGCCGGGTCGGGTGTTCCACCGAATCTACTATCAAGATGTTGGGAAAAATAAAGGCAAGACGTCTGGATGAACAACTTGCTTCTCGAGATAGATGTGAATCTGCAACCAAGAAGATAACCACGTGAATGGGCGCCGGAGGGGTGTCCGGCATGACCACTCTGATGCTTAAGTCAGTGAATAACTCAAGCAGAGAACCAATGTAACCAAGTGATGGTTGTGAGATTGGTGTGGAAGATGAATAATAAATGCACAATAAATGAGAACATTCAATGTGTGAATAGAGAGTAAATGCAAAGAGTGAACCTGATATTTATAGTAGGACATGCAATGATGACCTCGTTCTTTGTGTTTGAGCATTAATTATAGTAGGGTGGCTGATTATACCCTATTGTTCTGACATGTCAAATCTCATACTAGTCACATCCAGCCCACTTGATTTTATCAACTACTTGCATTGGTGTCAGAGATAGGTCGGTTGCACGCACCCTACTTTATCGGCGGTATTAAATACGGCACTCATATCGAAGTGGCCTGGGTAAAACGTTTCTCGGGAAATTATACGAGAGCCCGGGCATCAATAGCCCGGGTAGTTTAAGTCCGGGTGTTCCAAAGACCCGGCCTCTTGACTGGCATATCCATACTCTCCCTTTCATGTCACGCTCTCCACGTCCCGGGCAGTCCAAGATCCGGGCTTCTGGATAGCTTACCATCTTACTAACCCGAATCATGCGTAACCCGGGAAAGATCCATCCTCTTGACCCGGGCACAATCTATAGCACGGGACATCCATAACTCGGGACATCCCGGGGTATCAGTATCAAAAGTTATAACAATGATGAATAATTATACAAATTAAAATTTTAAATTGGTATGTCTTAACAGTTGAGAGTAATTGAATGTTAGACAACATGAATATTAAAACATTGAAACATCAAACATAAGATTCTAAGAAATTTGATTTGAGTGAACAATATCTCTACTTTCTAAATCCACTCGAGATGTTAATTAAAATATATTTTAAAGTGATCTTTTTTATCGCACTACCATATATATCTATTCTAAAAGTAGTTCCGGATATATTTAAGTGTCATTCTTTAACTTAAATACATTTAGAACATAATTAATATATATTATGGAGAGTACTCTACTCAGGTTACGATCATGATAATTAAGAAATTGTTAATCATTAGTACCGAAAAATTATTGTAATTTAATTATATATATATATATATATATATATATTATGTCTATTATGAAACGATCTCATTAATTTATATCTGTAAGACGGGTCGATTTGATCCATATTTAGAATGAACAATGATATTTTAACATTAAAAGTAATATTTTTAAATGGATCGATCAAATAGGAAATTTATCTGACAAAATAGACTCGTGAAACTCTTTCCTGACAATTTTATAATATATTTTATGGATTATGTAAAGAATGTAATTATTATAGTTGGGCATGATAACATTTAATATATATGTTAATTGTCAGACCCAATTTGCTGAGTTATTGAAGATGACCAGCTCACCAAACCCAATCAGTTAAATGGTGGAATCATTTCAGAAAACCACAAATGAACTATTTAATTACGCCAAATTAATTACGATCACGGAAATTAGCTATTTAATTATATTCCATTCATCATAATTTTTTACGTTGACCTTAAGTGCCACCTTTGCATAGCATGCATCTCATGAAATAGCACACGCATATACGATTCCATATTCGTAATCTATCGCAAATTGTCCACATTTAATTTTACGCAAAACCAATCGACCTCTAGCTGTCATCTGTATATAATATAAATTAGAACGTTGCATATTAATAAACACACATATAAATACATATATAGAAATGTGGGTTGAACCAACTATGAAACATGATATGATTCCTAGTGAATATTAAAAGCAAGCACGAATATTTGGAAGAAAACGAGCCCTCAATCGAATAACGCAACTAATCTTTAGTTTTTTTCCGATCTTTGAAACAATTATATTGTTATATTTGCCCTAGAACTATAAAGTTTAGTAACAAATAATAAAAAAATAACAATTGATCACAAGTGAACTTTCAAAGAACTGTGAAAAAATATCACAAAACATCACAAAGCAATACACTTTTGTAAGTTTGTTTTTGAGTTATTTTGAGAAAAACACAAAAGTTGTAGCAAAGTCAAAGCTTTTGGTGAAAGATAAAATCTAAATAATATTCAATAATCTTGATAATTTTCAAGTTTTACATGTTTAATATGCAAAAAATTAACAATACAATGTTTCCTAGTGTTATAGAACTCTAAAATAGGCAAAAAAAAATTGTTTCACGCGTCGTCGTGTACGGATGAGCACTAGAACCATGCTGCCGCATGGAGGTTGCTGTTGTGCGCAAAGGTCGGTGCAGTGTGTGGTCGCGCTGTTGTTTGTGCTCTGCTGCCCTGCGTACATAATTTATTGCACGGGCACACAGCTGTGCACTGAATAATGCTGACGCGTGGAGGTTGTTGTTGTGCAGTGACAGGTTGGTGCAGTGTGTGGGCGCGCTTTTGTGTGTGCTCTGCTGCCCTGCGTACATACTTTATTGCACGGGTGCACGGCTGCGCTTCTAGGATTGTATTATTGGCCCTCAAATGCTCGAATTCTTGGTTACTCCAAAACGATTCCACGAAGTACTTCTTTGAACTCCTTTTACTTTCTTGAATGATGCCCCGGAATGACCCGGGTTCGGGATGGGCCCCGGGACTTCCCGGACCATGAAGCATATCCATGGTTAGTGCCCAGGCCAAGATGGATACTCTCAGGCCAATAGTATGACAAAATGGACTAATGTCTTGAGCCATTAGACCACCCGGGACACGATTTCCCCGAGATGTGGAATACCCGAGTTCTTCTGTAATTAACCTGAGAGGCATTCTGCTCGGTCACCTCGATATGAGTGAATTATTTAATGCCGTCGATAGACAGTGTGTATAGCCGACCTATCTCTGACACTAATGCAAGTGGTCAATGAATCAAGTAGTCTGGATGTGAAAAGTGTGCGATTTGACATGTCAGAGCAATAGGGTATAATCAGCCACCCTATTATAATTAATGCTCAAACACGAGAAACGAGGTCATCATTGCATCCTCTACTATAAATATCAGGTTCTCTATTTGCATTTATCATCTATTTCACATATTAATTTACACATTTAATACTCTCATTTACTATACACCAATCCCACAACCATCACTTGGTTACATTGGTTCTTTTCTTGAGCTATTCACTGACTTAAGCATCGGAGTGGCCACGCCGGACACCCCTCCGGCGCCCATTCACGTGCTTATTTTTCTGTGCACAGATCTCATAAATCGGACCGAGAAGTTGTGAGATTCAAGCCAGGCATCCAACTCATATTTCCTTCGATATTTTGATAGTTTACCCGGCAGAGTTCCCTACCCGACTCGTCCATTTCGTCCGGGTTGCATCATTGGCGCCGTCTGTGGGAAATTTGAGTTCTAAGGCGTTGATATGGCCCCTACTAGAAGAGCAAACCAAGACACTTCTCGAGTCCAGGAGGAGAACAATACTCGTCTTTCTGGTGCAGGTGGCCCTCCCCCTAATGGTTCTCAACCCACCATTCAGTTAACTCCCGATGAGTTAAAAAAGATTATCACTGATGCTGTTAAGATGGCTACGGCAAAGAAGGCCACCACTCGTCATTCCAGTCATCCTGAGCAGCAACGTGAGCAGCCGCAAGAGGAGGAAAGAAGGGAGGAGGAGAGGGAATCAAGTGCGGGTTCTAAGGAAAGAAGGGAGGAGGAGAGGGAATCAAGTGCGGGTTCTAAGTCCCCCACCGTTGCGGAAGAATTAGGGGAGTTGAGGAAGAAAGTCAAGATATTGGAGGGGCAGGTTGGTTCTAAGGGCAGTGCTCCCGTTGTAAAAGGTTGCCCGTTCTCAGATATCATTGTCCGGGAGCCACTACCCGGGCATTTCAAGTAAGCCAAAATCAAGGACTATGATGGGAGTTCCGATCCCGAGGAGCACCTCGCTCGTTTTGAAAACATGGCCATGTTGCACTGTTATGGAGACCAAATTAAATGTAAAGTGTTCCTCACCACCTTAGTGGATTCTTCACAAAGATGGTTTGAAGGATTGACGCCACAAAGCATCAATTGCTTTGAAGACTTCCAAAAGGTATTCTTGCATCAATTTAGCAGCAGCAAGAAGTACAAGAAGACTGCTTTCAGTTTATTTGAGGTAAAGCAGAGGCAAGATGAAACCCTAAGGGCGTATCTCAAAAGATTCAACCGAGTGGTCCTGGATGTGCCGGCCTGTGCACCCGAGACGAAGACTACAGCGTTCATGCAAGGGCTGTGGGAAGGGGATTTTTTCCGATCCTTGACTAAGAAATTGCCCGGGAGCTTCGAAGATCTCTTATCCCGAGCAGAGAAATACATTAATATGGAAGAAGCGCAAAATCAGAAGAGAGAGGCCTTGAAGAGATCAAGAGGAGATCGGGCTGTCAAACCCGAAGAAAGAGCCCCCAAGAAAAATGGCTCGGGACATTTCTCTCATGTGCCTTTGAGAATTGCCCGGGACCAAGAGGTTCAAGAATGCAGCTCGGATGTAGCCCCGCTCCCCAGTCCTGTGGCGAGAGCGTCGAAGCCAGAACAGAAGGGGTACTGCACCCTTCATAAAGATTGTTCCCATAACACCAATGAATGCCAGATCCTGAGGAAGAAATCCATTATGCACCCTATGCCAGCATCCCGTCCTCCTCGAGATAACTCTAGACAACCACCTTGGTTATCTAGACGTCTCGGACCGAATATTCCTCCAAAAGCAGTTGACCTCCGAGTGGAAGCAAGAGGGAAGAAACAAGTTCCCGAGGAGAAATGAATAGACAAGTTGAGAGGAAAGACCCTTCTCCAAGCCGAGGAGTAATAAAGATGATCTCGGGAGGGTCCACAGATGGTGATTCCAATCGAGCCCGGAAAGCAAGGAGTAAGAGGGAGTGTTTGGAGGTTGATGGAGGGAGGAGAGACGAGCCAGTCATAAGCTTTGGACCAGAGGACCTCAGAGGAGTTAGTCTACCTCACAATGACGTCTTGTCATTCAGGCCCGAGTGGCTAACTATGATGTGTTGAGAGTATTTGTTGACAATGGCAGCTCGGTCAATGTCATCTTCAAGGAGCCACTGGTCCAAATGGATTTACATGGGAATCAGTTAGAGGCGGTTGAGACTGTCTTATTTGGTTTTGCTAGACATGATGTATACCCTGAGGGGGAAATCACTCTACCCCTGACCCTGGGCACAGAAGACCTGAGGAAGACAGTGATGACTGTTTTTACAGTGGTGGATGCCCCATCCTTGTACAACATCATATTGGGAAGGTCGGCCATGAATGAAATGAGAGCCGTGGCCTCCACTTATCACAAGAAAATCAAGTTCCCAGTGCGAGGACAGGTTGGAGAAGTTAAGGGAGATCAGCCCTCTTCTCGGAGGTGTTATGGGGAAACAGTCCGGGTAGATCAAAAGAAGGCAAGGAGGGAAGGGAAGGAGAGAGGATGTCAAGAGGGGGTCAAGGAGAGAGAGGTGCACTTTGTCGCTGAGGAAGAACAAGAAGAGGTGGAAATTGAGCCAGGAAAGCACGTCCGGGTGGCCCGAAACATCTGCACGTCCACCCGGGTAAATCTCTTGCAATGTTTGAAAACTAACATCAGTGTTTTTGCCTGGTCTCAACAGGAATTTTCCGGGATCTCGCCCCAAGTGGCCGAGCATAAATTAAATATCCTCCCGGGATCCCGGCCCGTGAAGCAAAAAAAGAGACATTTTGGCCCCGAAAAAAATAAAGTAATTGAAGAGCAAGTGGGAGAGTTGCTAAGGGCCGGGCATATCAGGGAAGTCCAATTTTCTACCTGGCTGTCAAATGTGGTTCTCATCCCAAAATCTACTGGAAAATGGAGAATGTGTGTTGATTTCTGGGACTTGAATAAAGCATGCCCAAAAGATTGTTATCCACTCCCCCGAATCGATTAGCTGGTAGATTCCACTTCTGGATGCGAGTTATTAAGCTTTCTGGATGCATATCAGGGGTATCACCAAATCCCCTTTGCTCTGGAAGACCAAGATAAAGCAAGTTTTATTACCTCTGGGGGCACCTTTTGCTATGTCGTTATGCCTTTTGGCTTGAAAAATGCGGGGGCTATGTACCAACGCTTGATGAATATTGTCTTCCAAAAGCAAATAGGTCGGAATATTGAGGTGTATGTGGACGACATTCTATCAAAACCCTGGAAGTCTCCCACTTCATTGATGATTTAGCTGAAACTTTCACCACTTTAAAACAATATGGAATAAAGCTCAATCCGGGCAAGTGCGTGTTCGGGGTCAGGAGTGGTAAATTTTTGGGTTTTTTGGTAACTGACAGGGGGATAGAGGTTAACCCTGAGAAAATCAAAGCAATAATGGACATGCCTTCACCTCAATCTGTCCGAGATGTGCAGAAATTAACCGGGAGGATTGCCTTCCTGTCGCGCTTGATTGCCCGATCTGCCCATCGGAGTTATCCATTCTTCCAAGTCCTACGGAAAGCGCAAAAATTTGGCTGGGACGACAAATGTGAACAAGCTTTTCAGGACTTGAAGAAGCACCTGGCCGATTTGCCTATTTTAGCCAAGCCCGAGCCCGGGGAAAAATTATGGGTCTATCTCTCCGCCACTGAAATTGCTGTTAGCTCTGTGCTCATCAAGGAAGAAGGAGCCGATCAGAAACCAATATATTATGTCAGTCATGCCCTTCGAGGGGCAGAGTTAAAATACAGTGAATTGGAGAAGGTAGCATTAGCCTTGGTAATGACTGCTCGAAAGTTGAGGCCATATTTTCTCTCGCACCCCATTGTGGTCCTCACCAAATCTCCCCTCGGAAGAATCATAACTCACGCCGAAGTCTCCGGGAGAATGGTCAAATGGACTGTGGAGCTCGGGGAGTATGATATTGAATACAAACCCCGAGCTGCTATAAAAGCCCAGGCATTAACGGATTTCTTAACAGAAATGATTCAACCAGTCGAAGAAGAGGTATGGAGGGTGTTTGTTGATGGCGCATCAAACCTATCTGGATGTGGAGTGGGGGTTGTCCTAATCGCCCCATCAGAGGAGAAAATCAAGTTGGCTTTGAGGATTGATTCGAGGGTTACAAATAACGAAGCAAAGTATGAAGCTGTTTTGGCAGGGTTACAGGCTGCCCGGGAAGTTGGTACTTCCCGAGTCATTATCTATTCTGACTCCCGGTTGGTTACACAGCAGATCAAAGGGACGTATGAGGCCAAAAATGAAAAAAATGTTCAAATATTTAAGGCTCATCACTGCTCGGACATCGTCTCTGACAGACTGGAGTATCGAGCAAATTCCCCGGGAGGAAAATGTAGAGGCCGATGCCTTTGCCAAATTGGCTGCTTCCATGACCGATATAGCTACTCGGGAGTTTCTCTGCTTTACCCGGTTAATGCTCTCTATTGATGAAGAAATACCCCCGGTCCAGAAAAGCTCATGGATGACTCCTATTGTGGAATACATAGTACATGAAAAGCTCCCAGAAGACCGAGCCCAGGCTGCGAAAATCAAAAAACAAGCGCCCAGGTTCATCTTTTTGAATAATGTTTTGTACAGGCGATCCTACCAGGGCCCATTACTCAAATGCTTGTCAGAAGACGAGATAGAGTATGTCCTCCGGGAAATACACGGAGGATGCTGTGGCGAACACCTCGGTGGAACAGCTCTGTCTCGAAAAACTATATTGGCCGGTTCTGGTGGCCTCAGATGAATCAAGATGCTGCCCGACTCGTCCGAAAGTGTCAGGGTTGCCAAAACCATTCTAGTTTTCACCACTGCCCAGCTGCAAGTATGCAACCAATCTCCGCATCATGCCCTTTTGACCAGTGGGGTTTAGATATTGTGGGTCCTTTCCCCATAGCCCGAGCACAGAAAAAGTTCCTTCTGGTGGCTGTTGATTATTTCTCCAAGTGGGTAGAGGCCGAGCCATTAGCCAAGATCACCGAGGATGAAGTCATGAAATTTCTTTGGAAGAACATTGTTTGCAGATATGGCATCCCGAGGAAACTAATTTCAGATAATGGAAGGCAATTCCAGGGAAAAAAAATCACCTCCTGGTGTCAAGAAATGAAGATTATTCAATCTTTCACCTCAGTAGCTTACCCTCAGGCTAATGGCCAGACTGAAGTGACTAACAGGATCATTGTACAAGTATTGAAAGCCCGGCTCCATGGGAAAAGAAAAGATTGGGTGGAAGAGTTACCGAGTGTCTTATGGGCATACCGAACTACGCCTCGATCATCTACTCGAGAAACACCCTACAGCCTCTATGGATCAGAAGCAGTCCTGCCGGTGGAAATTGGGCAATCTTCTACTCGGGTAGAATCTTACCTGAGTAACAATGATCAATCTCGGGCCATCGAACTTGATCTGGTTTTAGAAAAGAGAGACAGAGCTACCATTCGAATGGAGGCTTATCGCAGCCGGGTAATAAAATCTTATAATAAGCACGTTCGGACACGAGACTTTCAGATAGGGGACTTGGTTATGAAGAAAATCAAACCGGTGGGTGATGTAGGGAAATTAGAATCCCGGTGGGAAGGACCCTTCAAAATAATTCGAAGAATCAGCTCAGGTGCAGCTTACTATCTTGAAGTTTCTCAGGGACATTCTCTCAAGAGGCCATGGAATGCTTTTCATTTAAAGAAATATTATGTTTAAAAGCACGTGTATCTATTATTTCTTCATCAAATAAAGAAATGGTTCAGGAAAATGTACACTAAGTCCAGGGACCCGTACCTTGGCCAAGGGACCCGCACCCTAGTCGTCTACTAAGTCCAGGGACCCGTACCTTGGCCTAGGGACCCGCACCCTGGTCATCTACTAAGTCTATGGACCCATACCCTGGCCCAGGGACCCGAACCTTGGTTATCTACCAAGTCCAGGGACCCGTACCCTGGCCCAAGGACCCGCACCCTGGTCATCTGCCAAGTCCAAGGAGCCGTACCCTGGCCCAGGGACCCGCACCCTGGTCATCTACCAAGTCCAGGGACCCGTACCCTGGCCCAAAGACCCGCACCCTGGTCATCTACAAAGTCCAGGGACCCGTACCCTGGCCCAGGGACCCGCGCCCTTGTAATCTACTAAGTCCAGGGTCCCGTACCCTGACCCAGGGACCCGAACCTTGATTATCTACCAAGTCCAGGGACCCGTACCCTGGTCGTTTATGAATCCTAGGAAACCAGTCCAGTAATTTACACCTTGATTGCCCATCAAGATTAATTTCGTATCAAGCCCTCAGGTCTTTGCTTTGAAAAAATATATTGGTTGATAAAATTCAATTCAGAGTTAATACGGAGTTCAAGATAATTTACAATTCTGGAAATATTGGAAAGTAATTATCAAATGCGAGAAAAGATCTCATTCAAAGGGGAAATATTTACAAGGTGCCCGGGAACCCGGGAATAAAAAAAAATCCTAGTCTACTCGGGGATCTTGCTCTTTGTTCTGCTCTTCCTCATCTGGGAGAGAGGCGGCTACCTTCTCCAGATCTGGAAAGTCTTCCTGGTCGACTGGAACTAAGCCTGCCTCCTCGAATTGCTCCAGACACTTGTTGAAGCCCTGTTCGAAGTAGGGGAAGGCTTTATCAGCCAACATCTTCTTGAACTCTAGGGACTTCAGAAAATTGGTCATTTGTTCCTCCTGGGCAGTCTTTAGGAGGCTTATTATGATCTGAGATTCCTCAGCCTGGACGCGGGAAGACTCTGCCTCTGCCCTTGCTGCCTTCGCCTCCGCCCGGGCCTTAACAAGCTCCGCTTGAGCCAAGTCCATTTGCTGTTGCCAGCAGGCCTTCTCCCGAGCCAAGACATGCTCATGAAGCTCATTCAGACGACCAACCTCCTCTTGGAGTTTAGCATGCATCTCCCGAGCCGAGGTAGCCTGAGCATTTGCCCCCTTGGCCACATGAGCCACTCGCTCGTAGGAATGTATGAGCATCTGCAAGCCCTGAAAATATAAAAAGGTCAGAGAAGACAGTATAAAAGAATGCAATTTTATGGACTTACAGAGAAGGTCCGGGACACTCCTTCGCAGAGCAGCATATTGGGATGAATTCCCTGAAGGTGTATCACCTCGTCAGGGCGCAGAAGGCCCCGGATCATTTTGACAAGATCCGAGCTAATATCCTCCCCAAAGATATTGGGGACGACCCAGGGCCTTCCCCTGGAGGGACCGGCAGAAGGACCAGTCATAGGTGGAGACCGGGCAATCTCCTCAATCTCATCCTCTACCACCATCGCTTCCGCGATCGGCTCCTGTGTGGCTTTCTTCTTTCGCCGATTTAGAGGAGCCGGGCCTTCCTCAGTAGCAGGGACGGTGGATTCTTCCCGGGGAAGGGCGGTTTCCTCCTGGGCCTCAGCCTCCACCTCAACTCGGCGTTCTTCGTTATCCCGGGCCTCAGCCGCCGCCCGGGCTTGGCGTTCTTCCTCCTCTTGAATTTTTCGGGCCCTCTTCTCAGCCCGGATCTTTTTCTGCTCGGCTTTTCTCCTAGCAACAGCCTCCTGAAAGCTTGCCCTGATCATATCTTCTTCGGCTGCATTGAAAATTGACATCAGAATTAAAAGCATACAAGAGATGAGTAGTCCAAGGAAAGTAATTTACCAGCTTGCGACCCGGGGTGATCAAATTCATCAATAATCCGATCCACTAGGTCCTTAGGCCGGGACCCGATCCCATAATGAACCAGATTGCCCTGCTTCTCCAAAGCATCCCAAGCGTGGGTAAAAGGAGGGAGAAGCTTGAAGTCTCGGGGAAGCTCAGGTTGTGTGGGCAGAGAAGATAGGAAACCCAAGGCACAGGATGGAAGAGTCGGAAATTGAAGAAAGGAAAATTTTGTTTTCCATCCCTTCAAACGTTTTTCTCTTTCTGTCATCTGATTCCTCAAGTGTCTTGCTAAAATTTTAAAAATCTAAAATAGACTTCCCACACTTTCAAAATAATAGTAATAGTTGAACAAAAATTCTTATGTATTACGATAAAACCCAAAATAAAAATATTGTTGATTAAATCTTATTTTTAACACTTATATCCTTTGTTTTTCACGACATACACTTATATCACATGTAATAAAATTTTAAATCTCTATAATCAACAATAATACCCAAAAATTATCAGTTTTACAAATGTTATGTTCTCATCAAAATCATTAATACCAGTATTTCTAAATAACCTTAAACAATTCCTCGAGCTTCTTCATTTCTTATAAAGTATAACATCTAAATTTTTTTTATACCATACTGGTTTACTTCCAAATACCATAATTCTTAAAAGACTTTTAAGGACAAATATTTTTACAGTCCCAAACATGACAACTATTCAATTTCTTATATCAATCTCCAAAGTAATCTATTAATCAATCATATACTATTAGTATCTAAAAAATACTATACTCTAACAAACATAAGATTAACTCTTAATGTTAAGGACAAAACTTATTTAATAGACTGGGCATATAAACTCCAAACATTACTATGGTGCCAAACTAGAATTCAATCACAAACACATGCTTGTATAATTTACTTGTTCATCCCAAATTTCATGACCTATTTGAATCAAAACTTACGTTCACAAAATATGCTAACATAAACATCAAACCCCATAAACTTAATTTGATAACTTGATAAGATGAATTATTACCTCATACTAAAGATCACTCAAATTCATTTTCAAAACTAACTCAAAGAAATATTTTCCCAAATAACATAAATGCTCATACTTTACTACCCAAAGGCAAAATCATAATGAATAACTCTAGCTATTATGATATCTTCAATTTTAAACTAATAAAATTTGTGAAATTTATATTTAATTCAAAAACTTAATAACCTTGTCGCTATAATGTAAAAAAAATTCATTTCAACCATATAAAGAGAGAAAAAAAATGATACATATCAAAATTAAAAAATTTCAGACCATACAAATGCTTACTCGGTCAATACGAGGGTATAATTATATTCTCATCCCAATACAACCCGTAGCCAACATGCATGACAATAATATTCATATAACATGCTAAATGTGATCCAAATCTTTAATAATGCAACTAAAGAAACTCATACTTTAAGGCTTATTACGTTTAAAATCGTAAAAACTTACAGACTTGAGGCATGACTTCATGAGCTTCTCGCAACCGACTGTAGGCACAACCCTTTACAAGAACACTGCTCTGATACCAACTGTAACATCCCGTAATAAAATAATTAATACTAATTTAAATTTTGCGGAAAATAAATATTTTTCTTATTTAAATAGTAAACTTTCTCCTTCTGAATTTAAATAAAATGATCAAATAAATTCTTGAATATAATATAAGTATAAAATATTTCCATGGCCTAAAAAAATTATCATTCATCACTACTGTAAAAGCGTTATCCAAAACGAGCATTTGAAAATAATTTTTTGCCAACAAAATTTTGAATAAATAAAAATCAGAATAAAAAGTTTAACGTGCATAAAATTCTTTCATAACAATAGTGGTCCTCGGGTTTACACTGCACACAGTCCGAGCAAGCTCACTGGTCAGCACCTCCTGTCTCCTCAAAAGCATCAACATCTGCATCGATCAAGTCTAGTGAGCCTAAAGACTCAACACACATAAACCAGGAATAGCAAATAGTACTTAACAAAATCATATGCATTTGAAAGTAACGTGTACGAAATAACAGCTGAACATACATAAACATAGACGTGCCATAATTGCATAAACATTTTCATAAAAGTGTTTCCATCATAATATACATAATCACTTAATTTTGCGTAGAAATATGTTCAAAGTGTCCCGTAACATAAATCGTCTGATCAGACTAAACCAGAGTACTGGGCTGGTAGGGATCACCACAGCCTTTCGACCAGATTTCCACTCCCACATACATAAATCTCCGGTCATACTTTACAAGGTGGAGAGGTCAACGGTCATACTTTACCGCTTTTCAATACCATAATCAAACATCCCAATCATGCTTTTACCGGGTGGCCACAAGACAAATCACATACTACCAAAATAAAATATTTTTGCACGTCGATCATGCTTAAAAACGTCGAGGGCTTCGTTGGAACGCTCTGGAAATGTTGCACCAACCACAACAGCAAAGATCCAGGAGATCCCAATGAAGCCTGCAACCAAAACTCGAGAAAACATGTAGAACATGCACAAATTTTCACAACTTGAGCGGTTTTATGATAAAAATCATATCGCTCTCATTTCTTATCAGAAATTACGAATTTGCTATCGAATCAAAGAAAACACAAAGTACTACAAATCATATGTTGAAAATATTTCCAGAAAACCAACCTATAAGTCGCAGAATTCGAAATAACAGAGGGTGACGGGTTTTGTGACACAGAAATTTCACAGCTTGTGCGATTTTATGACAAAAATCATATCTGCCTCGTTTCTTATCATAAAATTATGAATTTTCAATCAAATCAGAGATAACACAGAGTGCTACAAATAAAACGTTGAAAACATTTCTAGAAAACCAAACTATAAGTCACAGAATTCGAAATAACAGAGGGTGATGGGTTTTGTGACACAGGAATTTAACAGCTTATGCGGTTTTACGATAAAATCATATCTCTCTCGTTTCTTATCAGAAAATTACGAATTTGCTATAAAATCGAAGATAACACAGAGTGCTACAAAATATATGTTGAAAACATTTCCATAAAATCAAACTATGAGTCGCAGAATTCGAAATAACAGAGGGTGACGGGTTTTGTGACACAGAAAGTTCACAGCTTATGCGGTTTTACGATAAAAATCATATCTATCTCGTTTCTCATCAGAAAATTACGAATTTTCTATTAAATCGAAGGTATTACAGAGTACGAGAATTCATATGTTGAAGACGGTTCCAGGAAACAGACCTATAAACCGCAGGAATAGAAATGAGAGTGAATGGCAGGTTTTGTGACTCAAATTTTCAGAAATCGTTTGAATAATAACCCATCAAACTTTGCACATAACGAACGAATTTTCATGCATAACATACATCAAAATACATAATATGACGAGATCAATGCGTAAAAGAAAATTTTATACTTGCATTGCGTCTAAACGCTCGAATAAACGAATACCGACCCAATGATTAGTGGAGGAAGTACGGAGGACGATTCCTTGACGTTTTTCTTGACAGAAACTCACCAAAATCTCCAAAATATTGCTAGGATGAGTGTTCAAGATGCTGCTCAAGGGAGGCACAACCCTAGCTTTACACGTTAATTAATGTGTGTAAAAGTGTGAGTTTGTGTGTTTGTGGGTTTCTTTGAGTTTTAAGAGGCTCTCTTCCTTTTTTTTTTGGGTTAACTTTTAATCAAATTAATTAAATATCTAAACTACTAATTAGGATAAATAATTAAGCACACAAAATTTATAAAATAATAAACCATATGTTAAAGAATTAACTCCTAATTTTCGAAAATTGCAAATAAAATGTTTAAAATATTTTAATTCAACTAATAAATTAAATTTGAACATAAAATGCTAAAATTCATAAACCATTTAAAATAACAAAATTTTTTGGCTTAAAATAAAAATACAACATTTTATTAAATCACCTACGTTGTTTACGATCTCCTTTCCTCGATCCGTGCATCGAATATTCTTCTGAAAAGCTAAAACTCAATATATGCATTTAAATATCATAAAAATACACGTATAAATATTTAAAATAAATTAAAAATGTTGAATTCATCATTTAATTCTTTTAATAAATTAAATTAATTAATATACTAATTTTTGAACACTACAAGAACATATGTCATGCACAATATCAACTTAATTACGATCCGTCGGTCTTTGCTTAAGCATATTAAAAGCCTATTTTTTTTCAAGATTTTAATGCCCCACATCGATCTAAGATTATCCAACAAAACTAATTGGAGAATCCCCGAAGAATATCGATCCATTGATGCTGACGCTAACAAAAAATATATATAGCACGTACGGTACTATGTATTATTGCCCTGTCAGCTTCCATCATCATCGCAGTAGCTAGCTCACCTTAATAACAAGTAGCTTCTTATGCTTAACCAATAAACTTTACTTATTTTATATAAATATATGTTGATTTTAAAAGGTCGATCTTCTCACTCATTATATTTTCCAGTGCTTAAAATTATATATTCCCTCCGTTTTATTTATTTAGGTTTGTCTGTGTCTAATTGACAGAAATTTAGAAGTTTGTAAAAATAAATTTTATAAAGCAGCTTATCATTTTACTCTTATTTAACGAAAATTTTACAAGTAAATGATTTAAAAGAAGGGTGGATTGGTAAAAGAGCAAGGAATATAAAAACTGAACTTTGCAATTGGGACGGATACAACATGTCTTTTTAGTTCTGATATTCATAAATGGATATTCCTTTTCTTGAAGTCTTGTTTTCTTGAAGTGAAACGAATTATAATGTTATTTTTGTTAACAAAATCATCGAACTTTGACTCGTATAAGCCATGACTTGAAAACGACGACTTAATAATAAAGAGATGAAATATGACATTTTTGTCTTTATATATTATACACACAAAAGCATATATACACACACACACACGTTTATGTGTGTGTATTATTAACATAATGTAAAACAATAGTTTGACCAACTCTTGTATTTATGTCATCATCCTCCAAAAACAACCTAAACTTCTCCGAACCAAATCAAACCCCTTTTCTCTCTGAGGATGGTTGATAATTCTGAAGCCAGCCCTTCGAAGGACCTCAAAGAACCAGAAAGACTGCTTCCGACAGCCAACGTCGGCAGAATCATGAAAAATATTCTCCCACAGAACGCGAAGATCTCGAAAGAAGCTAAAGAAACTATGCAGGAGTGCGTGTCTGAGTTCATTGGATTCGTCACGAGCGAAGACTCGGAAAAGTGCCAAAAGGAGAGGCGAAAAACGGTGAACGGTGACGATATCTGCTGCGCTTTGGAGACGCTAGGGTTCGATGACTATGCAGGGCCTTTGAAGAGGTATTTGGATATATATAGAGAGATTGAAGGGGATAAAGTTAATCAAAGTAAGGCTAGTGGTAGCGAAGATCAAATGCAGGAGAATTTATTCATGTATACCGTTAAATGACCCTCCTAGGGACAAAAGTTGAAAATTTCAAGCTACATAATTTTCTTGCAGATGAAATTAATTTTGTGGGGTTTTATTAATTTTGTGCGTGGTTATTATTTTAGGGCTTTTTTAATTTTATTTTTTAAGAAAAAATATGTTTTTATTAATATTGTCTTCTCATACATGTTCTAGTATTTAGCATATGGTTTGATTTTTTTAATTTTTTTAAAATTATTGTACATAAATAAATAGAAAATTGAGAAAGAAATTATTTAACAGACTGAAGGTAAGCGGGGTTCTCCCCTCTTTATTTATTTTATTTCAATTTGGTCTTAATGTTATGGTATTCTTCAAATATTTAATGCGAAAACTTTCGCTTGAGTTCTCGATTTCAGCCAAACAAATTGACAATGTCAGACGTCATGCAAGCACTCTAGTAAAAATCGATTAATAGTACAAAAACGGATTTCTTGCATTGATACCATTTCTTGACTAATTAGATACTAAAAACCTTATTTATGTTGGTCCCACGTGCGAAATTTGAGATAATAAAATCCAAAAATAAAGAATAAACTGGACACCGAGATTTACGTGGAAAACCCTTAAAAATTATTAGGTAAAAACTACGGGCAAGATGAAAAGAATTCCACTGTAATATCCCAACCTTTTATCTTTCTATTGTCAATGATGTTATTCTATGGTTTGGTATTATGGATATATGGTTAAGTTATTATTGATCATGGTTATTTTTATGGTTTATGAGTATAGTTGATGGAAGGGTTGGTATTGCATGTTATAGCATCAATATGGTTATTGCATTGTATTCATGGTTATTTACTGTATGGTTTTGGTATGGTTAAGTAGATGGTTGTGTATTTGAGGAGTTATTTTTGTCATGAAGGTATAATGTTGGGAGTTGGATTGATGGTTTGGATAGTTTGAGCCAAATAGGTAATTGTGGTGCAGAAACGGTTTGAAAATTTTGGTATCTGTTACGGTTTTTAGCATAATGAATGAGATATTGATCCAAATGGCATGAGGCCAATTGCATTAGAAAGATAAGATCCAAGGCTACAACTTTTTTATTTTAAGTTTTGTTCAAAGAGTTGAGGAAGATTAGTCAAAAGTGGCCCGAAGTGTGTCGTGTGTTTCATTGTTCCTGCACTGACACATGTTGGGAGAATGGGCATAACTTTTTATTCAGGCCTCCAAATGACCTGAAATTTGGGGAGCGTCAAGAAAAGACATAGGGCTACAACTTTCATGTTTATCACTTTGGCTAATTCGCAAGAAACATTGCAGGTTTGGCCCCTGGAAGTGGGTACACGGACCCTTACACGTGGTTTGGGTCTTGCCACGGACCTTTACACGGAGGGGGGCACGGGGTCCGTGTATTTGGCGTAGAAAACATATTTTTAATAGTTTCTAAGCCAATAAGTTAGTCATTTCTCTCTTCCCTCTTGCAACCATCGACTTAGGAACTAGGGTTCTTCATTTCTTCACTTAATTCCTTTCTTTCAAAGGTTTGAATCTTCAAGTTGGAGGTGTGATCTTCATATCCTCAAGAGCAAGTAACCAAGGTAAGGGAATTTATCTTTTGGGTATTTGGTTGAAGTGAAGGGAATGGTGGTTTAGGCCTGAATGGTAATTTATAGGTTGAAGATGTGTAGTTAATGCTATATTCTTGATCTTGTGTTGTAGGATCAACCACCAAGAAGCTATCACAACAAGTTCTATTGGTTGTAAGTTGGATTTTTCCTTGAATGAATCTCATGGCCTATATGTATGATGAATGATGTTGTTATTGTTCCTAGCTCCTTTAATCCATTGATTATTGAAACGTCTCCTCTTTTCCTTTTCTTAAAAAGTACTAGAAATTTTTTTTTTCTCGTAATTAAATATACTTCTATACAAACGTTTTAAAATACCTTGTCACCATTTTTAAAATAAAACATCCTACTAGTGCTTGAAAATCCAAAGAGAGAAATCAAACATGAAATCGTAAATCATTTACCAAACCTAAAAATCAATAATTATTTGAAAAGTGTAGCCCATACTACCTCTCAAAAATCTCTCAAAATCATAAAGTGAAATGTCGTAGAAATCTTTAACTTAAAGTCATAAACTTAAATGTGGAAATAGAAGCGCTGGTCCCCGGGTTATGTGCACCGACAGTCCAGCAAGTCACCCGTCAAAACCTCCAATATCATTACTATCAATCCCACTTGCATCAACACACCTAGTGAGTCTAAAGATTCAACACGTTCTATCTTTGGTAACAAGTACTACGTAATACAGTTAACATATAACGGTGAAAAATACTTGTACTGAAAATATCATTTTCATGAGGATGCATAAACTTAACCTTAAATATTTTCGTAAACATTTTCATGATGCATAAAAACATTTTCAAAAGACGTAAACATATCACTTAAACATATTCATATTCATGTCCATATTCGTATTCATACTCACGTTCGTGTTCATGTTCGTGTTTGTTGAATTCAGATCGTTGATTGTGACTTTCATTTACGTGTTAGGCGATGGATCCATCTACATGTAACCAGAGTACTGGGCGGCGGGGGACACCAGCAACACTCTCACCGGTCAACTGGGCCCTGGCCTTAGGTATTATCATATCATCATATACATTTACATATACATATCCGTATCCAAGGAAATACGATCGTCGGGCTCCCCTTGGGACCATAACCCTCACGATATCTCCAACATATTATCGTGTTAGTCACAATCCCTTCACATCCTTCAACATATTATCATCACTTAATAAAAATTATGCATATAACATTTTTCATTTTAAACCAAGCATGCAACATGTCTTTTAATGTTATTATTTCATCATGAAAATCCACAGGCATTTAAAATGAACATTTTAAATCATAAACATATAAAATAATCATTTTACCCTGTAAACATTCATAAACATTAAAAATAATCATATTAGCATGTAAAACAGCAAATCGGGCATTGCCATGACGTTTACTAATTTTCCGGTGAAAAGACCGTTTTACCCTTGGACTTGACGTTTTACGTTTTTGACGTTTTCTTGATTTTCTTGACTCTAACATGTCCCAAATAATTATTTAAGCTTAAATTAAAATTCCCATAATTTTATGTAGCTTAAAAACGAGACTTTTTAATTAATTCGTATTTGGACGTGTTTGAAGGCGTTTTAATTCCGAAAAATCCCAAACTTTAATATAAAATTCCTAAATTCTAAGTTTAGTCTTTTTATATCATTTTAGTCCCCATGAACCACGAATCGACCCCCGTGAGCCGTTGTTCAAGTTTTAAAGCTTAGGAAACCCTAATATGACACATAAACTTCGACCCTGAGCCATCTCTTGATTCTATCGAGTCACCCCCGAGCCATGTTGCTCCAAACCATGACCAACACCCTAGAGTACCCTACTGGACCTAAGGAACACACGGAAACCATACCTAACACCAAAATCGAACCACCTCAGCAAGTATCTAAAGTGGCCGAGAATTGCTTAAGGACAAGGACTCTTGTTCTTGCTTCTAGGACTCTATCCGTTAGCCCAACCACCAAACCAACCTATCGTGCCCTGAATTAAGACCCTAAGGACTCACTCAAACCCAGCCTTCGAACCCAGGCAGAGCCCCACACCCCCTACGCCACAGCTGAACCCTGCGCACCCTTACTGCACTCTCGGGTAGGAGTCCTTGTCAACAAGGACTCCTCCCAGCCCACTTGGCTCGAGTCCTAGCATGGCTAGGACTCCTCCTTGACCCGAAGTCACGACCCAGCCAAGCCCTTGGAACCCAAAACCGAATCCCTTGCTTCCCACGACAGCAGGTTGCTACAGCTTGTGTTTAGACTCGGTTTGTGCATGTTTGTGGCTTATCTTATGACCCTAACCTCATGTAAAACAATGTCTAAACATGTCCTGATCATGGCAGCCCCTTTAACACAAATAACAACACAATTTGGATTGAAATTCATACTTGAAAAGTTCATGATGCATGCAAAAACGAAAATACAGAAAGTAATCCTTGACTTGTAAACTTTTCTTTCATGAAAACAATACTATGATGTGATGATGGTTTTGAAAGGAAGAATAGGCGTGCCTTTGCGTAATTAACGCACGATTATTCGTTGACGACGAAGAACGGAGGATGGCTATGGCTTCTACTTGACTTGTTGCCTGCGAAAAGCCCTTCCTCCAAGTGTTAGTATGTGAGCTGCCGTGTGTGGAGGTGTAGGAAGGTTTTCAGAATATAAATTATAGGGTGGCCGATTGTTTTCCCCAAGCTAGACTAGGGTTTGTGATACTTTTACACTTTAAATACTAATTTAATTACTAAGTAGGCTTTAGGCCTATTAAGCCATAAAATTTAAGCCCATTAGTTTTAATTAGGATTAAATAAAATAATAACAAAGTTTTTCTTTAATTAAATATGTGAATTTATTAGCCGGGTTACCAAAAAGCTTGTATTTTAGTTGAAAAACCAACACCGATAAAATCTACGTCCCGGCGTATAAAATCACCTCAAAACCCTTATTTTTCAAAAATACTAACAAGCATCGGCCATATTTTAAATAATTAAAAATAATCATTTAATAAAAATATTTTACATTTTTCAGCCCTCGGTCCCCGTTCCTCGATCGTCACTTGAATATTTCTAAAAATACAATTTTATGCATGATGACAATAAAATCTCATTTAGCATATAAACCAGTATGTCACATAATTAGTTAGCAACTAAAGTCGATTAATTACTAAATTTTCATAATTTCCTAGATTCGCATGCAGTTGGTTTACGTCGTCTTAATTTTGGACCTTACAATTCCTCCCCCCTTAAATAGAATTTCGTCCTCGAAATTTAGAACTTACCGAATAGATCTGGATAGCGGCTCTTCAAGTCTCTCTCGGTTTCTCAAGTAGCTTCCTCTTCCGAGTGATTCCGCCACTTGACCTTGACCATTGGAATGACTTTGTTCCTCAATCGTCTTTCTTGTCTTGCTAATATCTGGACGGGTCTTTTTTCATATGTCATATTTGGAGTTAGTTGAAGAGGTTCATAATTAAGCACATGTGACGGATTCGACATGTACTTCCGCAGTATCGAAATGTGGAACACATTGTGAACTCCTGCAAGCGCTGGTGGCAATGCCACTCTATAAGCTAGTGTCCCAATCCTCTCCAAAATCTCGAACGGACCTATAAATCTTGGACTAAGCTTGGCCTTCTTGCCAAAGCACATAACACCCTTCATGGGTGCTATTTTCACAAATACATGATCGTCCACTGCAAACTCTAAGTCTCTTCGTCTTTTATCTGCATAACTCTTTTGTCGGCTTTGTGCAGTCTTCATTCTATCACGAATTTTGACCACAAGCTCAGCTGTCTATTCAATCACATCTGGACCAATATCTCTTCTTTCTCCAACCTCGTCCCAATAAATAGGAGATCTACACTTCCTTACATAGAGTGCCTCAAAAGGAGCCATCCCTATTGATGATTGAAAACTGTTATTGTAAGTGAACTCGACTAGAGGTAACTTTGATTCCCAACTGCCTTGGAAATCAATGACGCATGCTCGCAGTTGATCTTCCAAAATCTGTATAACCCTTTCTGACTGACCATCGGTTTTAGGATGAAATGTTGTACTGAATAATAACTTGGTCCCCATCGCTGCATGCAGACTTTTCCAAAAAGACGACGTGAACCTCGGATCCCTGTCAGAAACGATGGATACAGGAATCCCATGCAGCCGAACTATCTCCCGAATACACAAGTCGGCATACTGAACCATGGTGAATGTCGTCTTAATAGGTAGAAAATGCGCTGATTTCGTAAGACGATCCACTATTACCCAAATGGCATTGAATCCTTTAACTGTCTTTGGCAATCCCAAAACAAAGTCCATAGTGATGTTCTCCCATTTCCACTCGGGGATAGGGAGTGGTTTTAATTTTCCCGCTGGTCTTTGATGCTCTGCTTTGACTTGCTGACAAGTCAAACACTCAGATACATATCTCATAATGTCCCTCTTCATGCCTGTCCACCAATATAACAACTGTAAATCTCTATACATCTTCGTACTGCCCGGTTGAATGGAATATGGCGTGTCATGGGCTTCCTTCATAATAAGATCTCTCAAAGAATCGTCACTAGGAACCAATAGACGGTCTCGATAACGGACTAAGACATCCACCACTGAATATAAATTCCGGCCCTTGGCTTCCTCTCTTGCTCTCCACTTTTGCAACTGCTCATCAGTAGACTGCCCATAACGAATTCTGTCCCTCAAAGTCGACTGCACTGATAATGTGGCAAGTTTAGGGGCCTCGCCCCTAGCATACACGGTAAGCTCAAACCGCTGTATCTCGGACTGCAACGGTCTTTGGAGTGATAAATTTGTGATAACTGCTGCTTTTCTACTCAATGCGTCTGCCACTATATTAGCTTTCCCCGGATGGTAGCTAATGTCACAATCATAGTCCTTTACCAATTCAAGCCATCTGCGCTGTCTCATATTCAACTCCTTTTGGGTGAAGAAGTATTTCAAACTTTTATGATCGGTGAATATCTTGCTCTTCTCCCCATAAAGGTAGTGTCTCCAAATTTTTAGTGCAAAGACTACTGCTGCAAGCTCAAGATCATGAGTAGGGTAGTTCTTTTCATGAATTTTCAACTGTCTTGACGCATAGGCGATAACTCGGTCGTTTTGCATCAGAACTGCGCCTAAACAAGGTTTAGAAGCGTCGGTATATAGAACATACTCCCCTTGCCCTGATGGCATAGATAACACTGGCGCTGATATCAAGGCTTGCTTCAACTTGTCAAAACTGTCTTGACAATCGAACCCCCAAATAAATTTCGCATTCTTCTTAGTCAAAGATGTCAAAGGCACTGCTATAGAGGAGAATCCCTTGATGAATTTGCGATAATAGCCAGCTAGTCCCAAGAAACTGCGAATCTCGGTAACACTCTTCGGTACTGGCCACTCTTTCACTGCCTCAACTTCACTTGGATCGACCTCCACTCCCCTACTAGAATTAATGTGGCCCAAGAATGCCACTGTATCAAGCCAAAACTCGCACTTGCTGAATTTTGCATAAAGCTTTCTGTCTTGTAGAACTTGCAGTGCTGTGCTCAAATGGCGACTATGCTCCTCTCTACTCTTGGAATAGATCAATATGTCATCAATGAAGACAATAATAAACTGATCCAGATACGGCTGAAATACGCGATTCATGAGATCCATGAAGATCGCTGGCGCATTGGTCAACCCGAATGGCATGACCATAAACTCATAGTGCCCATATCTCGTGCGAAATGCTGTCTTGTGAACATCAGACTCCTTAACTTTCAATTGATGGTATCCCGATCGCAGATCAATCTTAGAGAATATCGATGCTCCTTGTAACTGATCAAATAAATCTTCAATTATTGGCAGTGGATACTTATTTTTGATAGTAACCCGATTAAGCTCACGATAATCGATGCAAAGACGCATGCTACCATCTTTCTTTTTCACAAATAATAACGGAGCGCCCCATGGAGAGTAGCTAAGGCGAATGAAACCCTTGTCTAGCAGTTCTTGAATTTGATCTTTCAATTCTTTCATTTCAGCGGGTGCTAGACGATAAGGTGCTTTAGATATAGTAACAGTGCCCAGCATAAGATCAATAGAGAATTCCACTTCACGATCGGGCGGAATGCCAGAAACGTCTTCGGGAAAAATGCTAGGGAAAATCTCTCACAACACCAACATCTTCTAACTTCTGACTGGCAGATGCATGCGTGGTAGTGACACATGCCAGGTAAGCTTGGCATCCACGCTTAATGAGCTTCCTCGCACATAGACAAGAGATGATGTGCGGCATTTGCCTGTTTCTTGCCGCCTCAAAGACAAAAGATTTACCACTAGGCGGTCTAATGGATACTGATCGCTGACGAAAATCAATCGAAGCTCCATTTGCTGATAAGCAATCCATCCCAAGTACAATATCAAATTCGGGCAAAGGGAGCACAATAAGATCTGCCCGAACTACATCCCTGAATAAACGAAGCTCCAGATTCTTGACAATCTTAGACGTGAGCAATTGATCACCGGATGGAATAGAAACTTTGAAACCCAAACCCAAGTCTTGAGGAGTAATATTCAGTCTTTTGATGAAGATTTCTGATATGAAAGAATGTGTAGCTCCTGAATCTAGCAAAGCATAGGTAGCTACACCTAGAATGATGATCCTCCCCGTGATGAGTGTAGTGTCTGCCTCTTCCTCAGCTTCCTCGGCGTTCATCACATAAGCTCTTCCAACCGTAGGTGCTTTCTTCTTCGGGCAATCGGAAGCCTTATGCCCTTCTTCCTTGCAGATGAAGCATTAATAAGATCCCCACATGCACTTGCCAAAATGAAAACGGTTGCACTCCTTGCAAGGTTGCTTATCGGCAGGCTTTGGCGCTGTAGGTGGTGGCTTTGGTGGTGCTTGTTTCTTGACTTGACCTTGGGGCTTTTGAGGCCCTTGAGGTCTAGGAGGACCCGTATATGGCTTCTTGTTGGGTTGGTTATTATTCTGATGTTTTTGCCTCTTACGCTGTAACTCAAAGTCAATGTCCTTTAGGGATTGCTCAGCCTGATATGCATAGGTAACTGTTGTGGCATAATCTCCAGGACGCATCATCATGACCTTATCCCGAATGGTAGGTCGTAGGCCATCCTTGAAGTGTCTAAGCTTTTCTTCTGCATCCCTAGCAATAAGAGGTACAAAGTGACAACCCCTATCAAATTTCTTCACAAAATCAGCAACAGATACGTCTCCCTGGCGGAGGGTCATAAATTCCCTCTTTATCCGGCTTCTGACATCAGCAGTGAAGTATTTCTCATAGAATTTTGTCTTGAACTGTGCCCAAGTGAGTGTAGCAAGGTCAACACCATGCTCGGCTCCTTCCCACCATAAAGAAGCGTCATCTCGAAACAGATAAGTTGTACACCTTACACGGTCAGCATCCCCCATGTCTAGATAGCGAAAATGTACCTCGAGTGAACGAATCCAACTCTCAGCGGCAAAGGGATCAGTAGTGCCAGAAAATTCCTTCGGCCCAAGCCTTCGGAACTGATCATAAATATCATGCTGTGGCCTAGGTGGCTGTTGTGGCTGCAGCTGCTGCATCTGCTGTAACTGCAGCTGTAACTGCTGCTGCTGTAACTGTTGCTCGAAGAGACGAGCCATACCCTCTAATGCACGAGTAGCAGGATCCCCTGGAGGAGGGGGTGGTGGTGGTGCATTTCTTTGACTATTCCCTCGGTGATTAACACTGTTCTCTTCCTGATTCTCGATAATGGGTACACGTCTAGGAGGCATTTTATCTGAATGTTTTCCAAATTCTAACGTAACCAACATGCATTTAAATCTAAGTTTCCTAATCATGCGACATTTCCTAATTCATTTTATCAGTTTAAGCATGCAAAGCATAAATACTCAAAAAGCTAATAAACATGCATCATAATATTCATATCATCATGCAGGTAACATCATAAAATCATATAAAGCATGTAAACTTACAAATTGAGGCTTGACGACTGATCTTCCCGACGTTGATGGTGGCACAACCCTTTACAGGACCTTTGCTTTGATACCAACTGAAACGTCTCCTCTTTTCGTTTTCTTAAAAAGTACTAGAAAATTTTTTTTTCCTCGTAAATAAATATACTTCTATACAAACGTTTTAAAATACCTTGTCACCATTTTTAAAATAAAACATCCTACTAGTGCTTGAAAATCCAAAGAGAGAAATCAAACATGAAATCGTAAATCATTTACCAAACCTAAAAAGCAATAATTATTTGAAAAGTGTAGCCCATACTACCTCTCAAAAATCTCTCAAAATCATAAAAAGAAATGTCGTAGAAATCTTTAACTTAAAGTCATAAACTTAAATGCGGAAATAGAAGCTCTGGTCCTCGGGTTATGTGCACCGACAGTCCAGCAAGTCACCCGTCAAGACCTCCAATATCATTGCTATCAATCTCACCTGCATCAACACACCTAGTGAGTCTAAAGACTCAACACGTCCTATCTTTGGTAACAAGTACTACGTAATACGGTTAACATACAACGGTGAAAAATACTTGTACTGAAAATATCATTTTCATGAGGATGCATAAACTTAACCTTAAATATTTTAGTAAACATTTTCATGATGCATAAAAACATTTTCAAAAGACGTAAACATATCACTTAAACATATTCATATTCATGTCCATATTCGTATTCATACTCATGTTCATGTTCATGTTCGTGTTTGTTGAATTCAGATCGTTGATTGTGACTTTCATATACGTGTTAGGCGATGGATCCATCTACATGTAACCACAGTACTGGGCGGCGGGGGACACCAGCAACACTCTCACCGGTCAACTGGGCCCTGGCCTTACGTATTATCATATCATCATATACATTTACATATACATATCCGTATCCAAGGAAATACGATCGTCGGGATCCCACTAGGACCATAACCCTCACGATATCTCCAACATATCATCATGTTAGTCACAATCCCTTCACATCCTTCAACATATTATCATCACTTAATAAAAATCATGCATATAACATTTTTCATTTTAAACAAAGCATGCAACATGTCTTTTAATGTTATTGTTTCATCATGAAAATCCATAGGCATTTAAAATGAACATTTTAAATCATAAACATATAAAATAATCATTTTACCCTGTAAACATTCATAAACATTAAAAATAATCATATTATCATGTAAAACAGCAAATCGGGCACTGCCATGACGATTACTAATTTTTCGGTGTAAAAAGACCGTTTTACCCTTGGACTTGACGTTTTACGTTTTTGACGTTTTCTTGATTTTCTTGACTCTAACATGTCCCAAATAATTATTTAAGCTTAAATTAAAATTCCCATAATTTTATGTAGCTTAAAAACGAGACTTTTTAATTAATTCGTATTTGGACGTGTTTGAAGGCGTTTTAATTCCGAAAAATCCCAAACTTTAATATAAAATTCCTAAATTCTAAGTTTAGTTTTTTATATCATTTTAGTCCCCATGAACCACGAATCGACCCCCGTGAGCCGTTTTTCAAGTTTTAAAGCTTAGGAAACCCTAATATGACACATAAACTTCGACCCCGAGCCATCTCTTGATTCTATCGAGTCACCCCCGAGCCATGTTGCTCCAAACCCTGACCAACACCCTAGAGTACCCTACTGGACCTAAGGAACACACGGAAACCATACCTAACACAAAAATCGAACCACCTCAGCAAGTATCTAAAGTGGCCGAGAATTGCTTAAGGACAAGGACTCTTGTTCTAGCTTCTAGGACTCTATCCGTTAGCCCAACCACCAAACCAACCTATCGTGCCCTGACTTAAGACCCTAAGGACTCACTCAAACCCAGCCTTCGAACCCAGGCAGAGCCCCACACCCCCTGCGCCACAGCTGAACCCTGCCCACCCTTACTGCACTCTCGGGTAGGAGTCCTTGTCAACAAGGACTCTTCCCAGCCCACTTGGCTCGAGTCCTAGCATGGCTAGGACTCCTCCTTGACCCCTCACAGACCCTGGCTAAGCCCTGGACAGAAGCCACGACCCAGCCAAGCCCTTGGAACCCAAAACCGAATCCCTTGCTTCCCACAACAGCAGGTTGCTACAGCTTGTGTTTAGACTCGGTTTGTGCATGTTTGTGGCTTATCTTATGACCCTAACCTCATGTAAAACAATTTCTAAACATGTCCTGATCATGGCAGCACCTTTAACACAAATAACAACACAATTTGGATTGAAATTCATACTTGAAAAGTTCATGATGCATGCAAAAACGAAAATACAGAAAGTAATCCTTGACTTGTAAACTTTTCTTTCATGAAAACAATACTATGATGTGATGATGGTTTTGAAAGGAAGAATAGGCGTGCCTTTGCGTAATTAACGCACGATTATCCGTTGACGACGAAGAACGGAGGACGGCTATGGCTTCTACTTGACTTGTTGCCTTCGAAAAACCCTTCCTCCAAGTGTTAGTATGTGAGCTGCCGTGTGTGGAGGTGTAGGAAGGTTTTCATAATATAAATTATAGGGTGGCCGATTGTTTTCCCCAAGCTAGACTAGGGTTTGTGATACTTTTACACTTTAAATACTAATTTAATTACTAAGTAGGCTTTAGGCCTATTAAGCCATAAAATTTAAGCCCATTAGTTTTAATTAGGATTAAATAAAATAATAACAAAGTTTTTCTTTGATTAAATATGTGAATTTATTAGCCGGGTTACCAAAAAGCTTGTATTTTAGTTGAAAAACCAACACCGATAAAATCTACGTCCCGGCGTATAAAATCACCTCAAAACCCTTATTTTTCAAAAATACTAACAAGCATCGGCCATATTTTAAATAATTAAAAATAATCATTTAATAAAAATATTTTAAATTTTTCAGCCCTTGGTCCCCGTTCCTCGATCGTCACTTGAATATTCCTAAAAATAAAATTTTATGCATGATGAAAATAAAATCTCATTTAGCATATAAACCAGTATGTCACATAATTAGTTAGCAACTAAAGTCGATTAATTACTAAATTTTCATAATTTCCTAGATTCGCATGCAGTTGGTTTACGTCGTCTTAATTTTGGACCTTACAATTATATACTTGTTATGTAATGGTTCATTGATTGAAAGAAAAGGAAAGGAATTTTGATGTCAATTGCTAAGAAAGGAGCTAGTTCTAATTACATGCACACCACATGTTTGATACAATGATTCAATGGTTCTTTTTATGACTTGATAGTTATATGGTAGTGATGGTGCTTCTAGCACTTCTAAACCCACATAACGGAAGTTGATCAACATTTAACATGTACTATGACTGATTTTGACTGAAATGTACATGTATACCATCGACGGATGACTTATCAATGCCATACAAGGAAAATGAAAGAAATGGTTGATAGAATGCCATCTTATAATTGTTATCTATATATTCCATTGAACGATGGCATTTTCTATGGTTCTATTGTAATGATTCATTTATTTACACTATTGTATATGTAATTGTTATTGAAAGTTCCACTTACTGAGTTTTGTAAACTCATTCCAGTTATGTCATGTGATGCAGGTAAAAAGGAATAGCGATAGAAGTGTCGAGGCATGGAAGGTGCATGTGCCAAAGTTTGGAGAATTATATTTTGTTAAAATGGTTTTGAGTATTGCACCTTGGTTCATGTTTTGAACAAGAAAATTATGTCACATCTTTTGTCAAACACTTGGTATTTATAGAGATGGGATTTATGTGTATTTTGGAAAGATTGACTGTGGTAATGTTTACTCTGTTTGCTTGGGTTTTTGGTAAATCTATAATTAGGTGCAAACTTTGCCAAAATTTTATTTATTATTACTTTTCTCCAAATCTTTTTAAGGCTTCCGCATTATTGTATTTATAGTTTAATGTCTTTGGGTAAGGGTGTTGCATTTAGTGGTATCAGAGCAACGTTTTTCGGACCAATGATTTGGCACATGTCTTCCTATGCTTGTGACACTTCGGTATGTATCTTTCTGCATCTCATTGATGTATTGGTATGATGATAAGCTTTACATGTAATATGGTTTGAAAATTATTTTAAATTGAGATGTAATATAGGAAAATGCCACCCAAGAGAAAAGCTCCTGAAGTACCTCCTAGAAGGAGAGTCGGAGAAGACCGAGACAGTACTTCCTCTAATGTAGTTGATGAGTTTGGTAGGCTACTTCATGAGCAAGCTAAAGTGCATGGGGAACAAATTCAGCAACTTCTCCGATTGCAAACACCGGTTCAAGGTAGAGGCCAAGGCCGTGATCAAGGAGTTCAAGAACGAGTTGTTGAGGGAGCTTATGATAAATTCAAGAAGATGAATCCACCCGAATTTGTAGGGAATTCGGACCCTTTAATTGCAATGGAGTGGGTGAAGGCGGTCGAGGCTGTAACGCCCCGAAAATTTTAAAGTCCACGCACATCACATGCATGAAATTATTAAATTCTCTTGTATTTTAATTGCTTGTTTTAATTGCATAAATTAAAAATGTTGTGCATATTTACATGTTTAAAATATATCTTTATACATAATTGCATTAAAATGTATTTTAAAAGGTTATTCGAGTTGCGATCGAGGAACGGAGACCGAGGGCTGATAAATAGAAAATGTTTTTATTGGTTATTCGTTTCTAATTATTTAAATTAAGGGTAATGCTTTTTCTTATTTTTTTTAAAAAAATATGGGATTTTGAGGTGATTTTATACGCCGGGACGTAATTTTTATCGGTGTTGGTTTTTCAACTAAAATGCAAACGTTTTAGCAACCCGGCTAATAAATTCACATATTTATTTTAACAAAATTATTTTTATTATTTAATTAAAGACTAATGGGCCTAATTAAAACTCTTAATGGGCTTGAGCCTAATTAGTAGTTAATTAAACTATAAAATATGTTAAACCCCTCCCCAAACCCTTGATGACTCACGCCACTCTCAATTTGCACACACCAAAACTCTTGATATCACACGGCACACACCAAATATCCAAGGGGGAAAAGCTTCAAGTTTTGCTAAGGTTTTCTAGCCGTCATCTCCTCGCCGTCGTTCTTCGATTCGTCAACGTTTTATCGTGCGTAAAATACGCGAAGGCACGCCATACATCTCCTTTTCTCATCCATCATATCATAATATTGTTTAAATATTGTATGCATAAAGAACATGATTTATTTTTTTATATTTTCGGAATATGACATGCACATGGAGGAAAATTTAAGATTTTTTATGCAAACTCATGTTTTTATCATGTAAAGGGGCTGCCATGGTCTTAGGTATGAACTAGTAGTGTTTATGCATGATTTAAGGTCCTAAAACACTCACTGGACTCTCGGAAATCACCAAAAAAACAAGAACAAAAGCAGATTTTTGTCAAGGGATTAGGGGATCAGGTTCCATGGTTAAGGAGTTGGCTTGGCCTTGGCTTGACCAGGGTTCGGCCAAGGGCTGTCATGGGTAAGGGTGAGAGTCCTAGCCAAGCTAGGACTCGAGTTAGGGGCTGGGGAAGAGTCCTAGCCATGCTAGGAATCTACCCGAGAACTCAGCCCAAAGCTGCTGCAGGGTTCGCGCGGCTTCAGGGGTTCGGGGGTTCGGTGCGTGGGGAACAGGCTGGGCTAGGATGGCTCACTAGAGTCCTAAGAAGGTGCACAACGTGATGGTTCAAGGGCTGGGGCGTCGGTTTAGGTGCTAGACACCAAATCATAGAGTCCTACCACACTAGGGATTCTCGGCTGTAGCATGGGGCGACTCCCAGCTTTCGTTTTGGTTGTTTGGGTAGGTTTCTTTGTGAACTTAGGGTCCAGTAGGTTAATTTAGGATGTTGTTCAAGTTCTGGATCGACATGGTTTGGGGGCAACTCGTGGAAATCGGAAGTTGGCTTGGGGTCGAAGTTTAGGTGTCAATTAGGGTTTTTAAATAAAGAAAAAATTGGGAAACGGCTCGCGGGGGTCGAGTCATGGTCTGTAAGGGCTAAAATAATATAAAAAGACTAAATTTAGAATTTAGGAATTTTATATTAAAGTTTGGGATTTTTCGGGATTAAAACACCGTCAAAACAATTAATTTAAAGATAAATGAAAAGTCTAATATTTAAGCTAAATAAAATTATTAAAAAATTCTTGTAAGCTTAAATAATTATTTAGGACATGTTAGAGTCATGAAATCAAGAAAAAAGTCGAGATCGAAAAATGTCGAGTTCAGGGGTAAAACAGTCTTTC
This sequence comes from Primulina tabacum, assembly GCF_025594145.1. NCBI lineage: Eukaryota > Viridiplantae > Streptophyta > Magnoliopsida > Lamiales > Gesneriaceae > Primulina > Primulina tabacum. The sequence continues at coordinate 16,883,864 of NC_134558.1, forward strand.
TACACCTAGAAATTAGTAAACGTCATGGCAGTGCCCTAATGCTATTTTTATGATATTATGATTATTTTTAAATGTTTATGAAATGTTCATGATTAAATTATGATTTTTAAGTGTCTAAGGGATTTTTATGATTTAAGGAGGATATTTAAAAGACATGTTGCATGGTTGGTTTCAAAAACAAAATGTTATGTTATGCATGATTTTTATAAAGTGATGAGAATGTAAATGTTGAAGGAAGTGAAGTAATTGTGACTAATACGATGATATGTTGGAAATTTCGTGAGGGTTATGGTCCCAGTGGAAGCCCGACGATCGTGTTTCCTTGGATACAGACATGTAGATGTATAGGATGATATGTTAATACGTAAGGCCAAGGCTTAGTTGACCGGTGAGAGTGTTGCTGGTGTCCCCGCCGCCCAATACTTTGGTTATATGTAGATGGATCCATCGCCCAACACGTAGACGTAGACGTAGATGAACACGAAAGTCACAATTAACGATCTGAATTCAACGAAAGTAAAAAAGAATACGTATATGTTGATGATAATATGAATATGAATATGTTGAGGATGATATGATTAAGTTTACGAAAATGTTATTGTTTAAAGTTTTATGCATCATGAAAATATTTACGAAAATATTTATGTTTATGCATCTTCATGAAAATGATATTTTAAATATAAGTATTTTTCACTGTTATATGTTACTTATATTACGTATTACTCATTATCAAGTATATGACGTGTTGAGTCTTTAGACTCACTAGGTGTGATTGATGCAGGTGATTATAATAATAATGTTTATGGAGGTCTTGATGGTTGACTTTGCTGGACTGAAGGTGCACATAACCCGAGGACCTACACTAGTTTTCCGCACTAGTTATTATTTATGATTTTAAGTAATGTTAAAGATATTTTTACGTCTTTTGTTTATGTTATAAGAGATTTTAGAGAGGTTATAGTATGGGCTATACTTTTCAAATAATGTTTTTAGGTTTGGTAAAACATGTGACGATTTCATTTTTATGCCCATTTCACTTGATTTTTAAAATGCAAGTTGGATGATGTTTTTTTTAAGGGGAAAATATTTTATTTATGAGGTTTATGTGTATGGCCGAAAACTGAATGTTCTAAAAAAAAAAATTCTAGCACGTTTTAAGGAAACAAATAAGCAGACGTTTCAGAGGCGATCTTTGATTAACTTAACTTTGATGATAAAGATCGAGTGAGTTGTGCTGTGTTTCTCTTAACTAAGACAACAAGAATTTGGTGGGAAGCAACAAAGGTAACGATTAATGTTCAAACATTGAAATGGAATGAGTTTAAAGATTTGTTCTACGACAAGTACTTTCCTAGCGATGTTAAAGCCCGCAAGGTGAAAGAATTCTTGGAGCTAAAGCAAGGGACAATGAGCATGAATGATTACATCTTGAAGTTTGAAGAAGGTTCTCTTTTTGTTCCTTTCATTGCTAGCAACGACAAAGATGGAGCCGAGCATTTTATGCGGGGGTTGAGGGCGGAGATTCGAAGAGATGTTCGAATGTCGAAGGCTAATTCTTACAAGGAGATTGTTGAGAAAGCATTTATGGCCGAATACGATGAGAAAGAGATTGATAAAGAAAGACAATTCAGGAGGCAACAATTTGTCCAAAAGGGTCAAGCTTCAATTCATGGAGAAAAAGGAGGACACAAGGGGAAAGGAAAGGAAGAATATCGCGGTAAAGCTCCTGCGATGCCATCTGAATCAGATAAGCCTTTATGCCCTAAATGCCATAAACCACATAAAGGAGAGTGTCTAGTTGAAAGCAACAAATGTTATAGATGTGGAGGAGTTGGGCACATTGCCATCAATTGCACTCAATCATCGGGCAAGGGTCGAGTTCAGGGGCGTATTTTCTCTTTAACCAAGGAAGGAGTTAATCCTGATTCGTCAATCATTTCAGGTACCATTCTTATTTCAGGAAAGGTAGCTACTACTCTTATTGATACTGGCGCCACACATTCTTTTATATCTGAGCAATTTATGCATTCTCTGGGTCTTGTTCCTATTGGTGAAATTTTCCACTTTTCTATTGTGCTTCCTTCGGGAGATTATATTCATTCTTCAAGTGTGATTCGAGCGTGCCCTGTTCAAGTAGATGATGAATTGTTGAATGCCGATTTGATTGTCATTCCCATGATTGAGTTTGATGTTATTTTGGAAATGGATTGGTTATCTACTTATCGAGCTGTGATAGATTGTGTAGCCAAGACAGTACGTTTTCCTTCAAAGCATGGTGATAGCAGGGTCTTCACGGGGTCAGGTACTTCGCTTGGCCATTCTTTTATTTCTTGCTTGCAAATGCAACGGATGTTGGTTAAGGGTTGTCATGGGTTTCTAGCATCGGTGGTGGATATAACTAGAGAAGGGAGTGGGAATGTGAGTGACATTGATATTGTGAGGGATTATCTTGATGTCTTTGCGGATGATATGCCGGGATTGCCACCGGATAGAGAGGTGGAATTTGTTATAGATATTGTACCAAGTACCGCACCGATTTCTAAAGCCCCTTATCGAATGGCCCCAACTAAAATGAAAGAGTTGAAGAATCAATTGCAAGAGTTATTAGATAAGGGCTTTATCAGACCAAGTTCATCTCCATGGGGGGCACCGGTATTATTCATGAAGAAGAAAGATGGGTCCTTGAGACTATGTATTGACTATAGAGAGATCAACAAAGTAACGATCAAGAACAAATATCCTCTACCCAGAATTGATGATCTTTTTGATCAGTTGCAAGGTGCTACTGTATTTTCTAAGATTGATTTGCGGTCAGGGTACCATCAATTGAAAGTAAAGGAGTGTGACATACCTAAGACGGCTTTTCGAACCAGGTATGGTCACTACGAGTTTTTGGTTATGTCGTTTGGATTAACTAATGCTCCTTCTATATTTATGGATCTTATGAATCGGGTTTTCAAGCCATATTTGAATAGTTTCATTATTGTATTCATTGATGATATTTTAATCTATTCAAAGACTCGAGATCTACATAGGGAGCATTTGAGGATCGTGTTACAGCAGTTGAGGGACAACCAGTTATATGCTACATTCAAGAAGTGTGAATTTTGGCTGGAGCAAGTTGCATTTTTAGGTCATATCGTTTCCAAGGAAGGAATTGCTGTGGATCCGGCTAAGATTGAAGCAGTTAAGAAGTGGCCGATTCCTTTGACAGTTTCTGGGGTACGAAGTTTCCTTGGGTTGGCAGGGTACTATCGTCGTTTTATTGCTGATTTCTCTAAAATAGCCTTGCCACTTACTACTCTGACGAGAAAGACAGGTAAGTTTGAATGGACTAATGAATGTCAGCAAGTATTTCAAGTATTGAAGGACAAATTAACTTCAGCTCCAGTGTTAGCACTTCCTCAGGGAGTTGAAGACTTTGTGGTGTATACAGATGCTTCGAAGAAAGGTCTCGGTGCTGTGTTGATGCAGCGAGGCAAAGTCATTGCTTATGCTTCTCGTCAATTGAAGAATTATGAAAAGAACTATCCGACTCATGATCCTGAGTTGGCAGCCGTGGTATTTGCTTTGAAGATCTGGCAACATTATTTATATGGCGTGAAATGTGAGATTTTCTCAGATCATAAAAGTCTTAAGTATCTCTTTACTCAGAAAGAACTTAACATGCATCAGAGAAGGTGGTTAGAACTTGTGAAGGATTATGATTGCACTATTAGTTACCACCCAGGAAAAGCGAATGTGGTTACTGATGCATTGAGCCGAAAGTCAGGTCTTCAATTGGGTTCTATGATTCAAAAGCCTTTGTTGTTGGATTTGCAGAGAAGTGAGATCGCATTGGTTGAGGAAGGTACGATCGCTCGACTTTCAGCCTTAGTTATTCGACCAACTTTGATTGACAGAATTAAGCATGAGAAACAGTTGGATAATCTTTTGTTGGACTTGAGAGCAAGGCAGAGAAGAAGGGGAATTCTGAGTTTGGATTGAACAGTGATGGTCTGATTACATTTCAAGGCCGTATTTGTGTTCCTGTTGGTGATGCTATTCGTCGTGATGTTTTGACGGAAGCTCATACTGCACCTTATTCAGTTCATCCAGGGGGCACCAAGATGTATCAAGATCTTCGTCAACTGTATTGGTGGCCAGGTATGAAGAAAGATATAGCAGTATTTATTTCTGAATGCTTGACTTGTCAGCAGGTAAAGATTGAGCACCAACGACCGGCATGATTATTGCAATCCTTACCTATACCGCAATGGAAGTGGGAACACATCACTATGGATTCTGTTGTTGGGTTGCCGAGAACTCAGAAGGGCTATAATTCTATTTGGGTGATCGTGGATCGATTGACCAAGTTATCACATTTTCTCCCTGTCAAGACGACATATTCTATGATTCAATATGCGGAGACGTATGTCCAAGAGATTGTAAGACTTCATGGGATACCCGTGTCGATTGTTTCAGATCGTGATGCAAGGTTTACATCTGAGTTTTGGAAAAGTCTCCATAGAGCTTTGGGTACAAAGTTGGCCTTTAGCACAGCCTATCATCCTCAGAGCGATGGGCAATCAGAGAGAGTTATACAGATTTTGGAGGATATGTTGAGGACCTGTACTATTGACTTTCCTGGTAGTTGGGATTTGAAGTTACCTCTTGTCGAGTTCACATATAATAACAGCTACCAGTCCTCGATTGGCATGGCACCATATGAAGCATTATATGGTAGGAAGTGTAGATCACCTTTATATTGGGACGAAGTAGGAGAAAGGAAGATGTTGGGACCCGAGTTGGTTCAACAAATGGTTGATGTGGTCGTACTGATCAGACAGAGAATGAAGACGGCTCAATCTCGACAGACAAGTTATGCAAATGTTCGAAGAAGGCCTTTGGAATTCAATGTAGGTGACCATGTGTTCGTTAAGATAGCTCCCCTCAAGGGAGTTATGAGGTTTCGAAAGAAAGGTAAGTTGAGTCCTTGCTATATTGGACCTTCCGAGGTTCTGGATAGGATTGGTGAAAGAGCGTATCGATTGGCTTTGCCACCGGATTTGGATCGAGTTCACAATGTCTTCCATGTTTCAATGTTACGGAAGTATTTGTCAAATCCATCCCATGTTCTTCGACACGAAGCATAATCTGAGCTATGAAGAAGTGCCGGTTCAAATTATTGACCGCAAAGTTAAGGTGCTAAGGAACAAAGAAATTGGCTTTGTTAAAGTTCTTTGGAGGAATCATGTGATTGAAGAGGCTACATAGGAACCAGAGGAAGAGACGAGACAACGTTATCCGGATTTATTTTGAAGTAAGAAAATTTCGGGGACGAAATTTTGATAAGGGGGGGAGATTGTAATATCCCAACCTTTTATCTTTCTATTGTCAATGATGTTATTCTATGGATTGGTGTTATGGATATATGGTTAAGTTATTATTGATCATGGTTATTTTTATGGTTTATGAGTATAGTTGATGGAAGGGTTGGTATTGCATGTTATAACATCAATATGGTTATTGCATTGTATTCATGGTTATTTACTTTATGGTTTTGGTATGGTTAAGTAGATGGTTGTGTATTTGAGGAGTTGTTTTTGTCATGAAGGTATAATGTTGGGAGTTGGATTGATGGTTTGGATGGTTTGAGCCAAATAGGTAATTGGGGTGCAGAAACGGTATGAAAATTTTGGTATCTGTTACGGTTTTTAGCATAATGAATGGGATATTGATCCAAATGGCATGAGGCTAATTGCATTAGAAAGCTAAGATCCAAGGCTACAACTTTCTTATTTGGAGTTTTGTTCAAAGAGTTGAGGAAGATGAGTCAAAAGTGGCCCGAAATGTGTCGTGTGTTTCATTGTTCCTGCACTGACACATGTTGGGAGAATGGGCATAACTTTTTATTCATGCCTCCAAATGACCTGAAATATGGGGAGCCTCAAGAAAAGAGATAGGGCTACAACTTTCATGTTTACCACTTTGGCTAATTCGCAAGAAAAATTGCTGTTTTGGCCCCTGGAAGTGGGTACAGGGACCCCTACACGGGGTCCGGGTCTTGCCACGGACCTTTACACGGAGGGGGGCACGGGGGTCCATGTTTTTGGCGTAGAAAACATTTTTTTTAAGAGTTTTTAAGCCAATAAATTAGTCATTTCTCTCTTCCCTCTTGCAACCATCGACTTAGGAACTAGAGTTCTTAATTTCTTCACTTAATTCCTTTCTTTCAAAGGTTTGAATCTTCAAGTTGGAGGTGTGATCTTCATATCCTCAAGAGCAAGTAACCAAGGTAAGGGAATTTATCTTTTGGGTATTTGGTTGAAGTGAAGGGAATGGTGGTTTAGGCCTGAATGGTAATTTATAGGTTGAAGATGTGTAGTTAATGGTATATTCTTGATCTTGTGTTGCAGGATCAACCACCAAGAAGCTATCACAACAAGTTCTATTGGTTGTAAGTGGGATTTTTCCTTGAATGCATCTCATGGCCTATATGTATGATGAATGATGTTGTTATTGTTCCTAGCTCCTTTAATCCATTGATTATATACTTGTTATGTAATGGTTCATTGATTGAAAGAAAAGGAAAGGAATTTTGATGTCAATTGCTAAGAAATGAGCTAGTTCTAATTACATGCACACCACATGTTTGATACAATGATTCAATGGTTCTTTTTATGACTTGATAGTTATATGGTAGTGGTGGTGCTTCTAGCACTTGTAAACCTACATAACGGAAGTTGATCAACATTTAACATGTACAGTGACTGATTTTGACTGAAATGTACATGTATACCATCGACGGATGACTTATCAATGCCATACAAGGAAAATGAAAGAAATGGTTGATAGAATGCCATCTTATAATTGTTATCTATATATTCCATTGAATGATGTCATTTCCTATGGTTCTATTGTAATAATTCCTTTCTTTACACTATTGTATATGTAATTGTTATTGAAAGTTCCACTTACTGAGTTTTGTAAACTCATTCCAGTTATGTCATGTGATGCAGGTAAAAAGGAATAGCGATAGAAGTGTCGAGGCATGGAAGGTGCATGTGCCAAAGTTTGGAGAATTATATTTTGTTAAAATGGTTTTGAGTATTGCACATTGGTTCATGTTTTGAACAAGAAAATTATGTCACATCTTTTGTCAAACACTTGGTATTTATGGAGATGGGATTTATGTGTATTTTGGAAAGATTGACTGTGGTAATGTTTACTCTGTTTGCTTGGGGTTTTTGGTAAATCTATAATTAGGTGCAAACTTTGCCAAAATTTTATTTATTATTACTTTTCTCCAAATCTTTTAAGGCTTCCGCATTATTGCATTTATAGTTTAATGTCTTGGGGTAAGGGTGTTGCATTCTCAATTGGTACCAAGATCGTGCTAAGTACCTATATATCCATGTGGTCTTAGGTTCGATCCTGGGAAGGCACAGACTCCAGTTCATGTGCTGGAGGAGTTTTATGAGTAACCCGTACGACGCCTATGGAAAGCCCGTGAGGGAAAAGGCCCCTTTGAGGGAGCCCAAGATCGGGATAGCCTTGGGTCGATCGGGGCAGTGGGCCGTATGGGCGGTCCACTGGGCCTGTAATGGGTCGTTACATCCACTATAATATTTTGTGGTGAACAACTCACTCACTATGTTTCCAAAAAAAACACATACTCTCTTAATACAGGAGAACAAACACCTCACAAATATTATAGAACTAATAAGATGAGAGAAAACTCGAAGAATGGATGATTTCAGAATGAAGGGAGGCTCTATTTATAAAGCCCCTTGTCCATGGGAAGAAGTGTTAAAAATGCGTCGTCTGATAAAATTTTTTCAATTCTGCCAACCACTAAATTCTTTTGTCAAACTTGTCAGCTCCATTTATTGATCTTGTCGACATTTCTCCCACTTGGAGATTTGATTGAGAATCAAACACATTTTCTCCACACATCCTTTCATCTTGCCATTCCCTGCTGCTTACATTTCCGCTAGGCCACTTGAGGATCTACACCACTTAAACTTATCAGTGTTCACTGGCTTGGTCAGCAAATTAGTTATGTTATCATTTGTATTGGCTTGGTCTGAAAATTAGCTATGTTATCTTTTGTATGGATCTTCTGCATATCCACACTTCCTTCTTATACTACTTCCCGCACAAAGTGAAATTTAACTCCAATGTGTTTCGTTTTGAAATGAAAGGTTGGATTTCTTGCGACGTGCAAGACACTCTGACTATTAAAAAACAAATAAAAATTATTTTGTTTGTGCCCGATCTCCTCCAATAACCTTTTAATCCGTATTGCCTCCTTGCAAGCTTGAGTAGCTTCTATGTATTCTGCCTCCGTTGTAGATAACGCTACAACTGTTTGTAGTTTTGAAACCCAGCTTACAGCTCCCCCTGTAAGTATAAGCACATAACAGAGTAGATTTCCTTTTATCAGGATCACCTGCATAATCTGAATCGACATAGCCTCTGAGTGTAAAATCCGATCCACAATAACATAATGCAGCATTCGAGGTACCCTTAATGTATCTAAGGATCCTCTTAACAGTGCTCCAATGCTATCGTCCATGATTTGTCATATACCGACTAACTGCTCCCACTGCTTGAGCAATGTCCAGCCTTGTACAGATCATGGCGAACATCAAACGTCTCACTGCTGATGCATATGGTACTCGAGACATCTCCATCCTCTCTGTTTCACTACAAGGATTTATCTCGAAGGATAACTTAATGTTAACAGGAAGATGGGTCGATATTGACTTACTATATTGTATGTTGAAGCGTTGCAAGACTTTCTTCAAATAATTTTTCTAGGAAAGCCAAATCTTTCTGTTACTTCTATCTCAGTGAACTTGCATCCCTAGAATCTTGTTTGCTGGTCCTAACTCCTTCATATCAAATTCCCTAGCCAACTGTGCCTTCAATCCTTGGATCTAATCTTTGTTGGGGCCTGCTACCAACATGTCGTACACATACAATAGCAAAATGATATAATCATCACCAAACCTCTTAAAATATGTACAAGGGTCTGAACTCAGTCTGTTGTATCCAAGGCTCGTGATATAGGAATCAAATCTCTTGTACCAACACCTCGGCGCCTGTTTGAGGCCGTACAGAGATTTGTTCAACCTGCAAACCAAGTTCTTTTTGCCTTTTTTTGCAAAACCTTCTGGTTGGAGCATATAGATTTCTTCTTTAAGATCTCCATGAAAAAATGTCCTTTTCACATCTAGCTGTTCTAGATGTAGTTCAAACATCGAACACAATGCCAACACTACTCTGACTATTGTAAGCCGAACCACAGGAGAAAATATCTATTTGAAGTCAATGCCTTCTTTCTGAGCAAACCCTTTTACCACCAACCTAGCACGATACAGCTCCACTTGGTTATTTCTATCACGCTTGATCTTATAGACCCATCTGTTTCCAATGGATTTCCTCCCTTGTGGTAGTGTAACAAGATCCCAAGTTTTATTCCTATCTTATGCCTCCAACTCTTCTTGCATTTCTATCATCCACAAGAATACATCTGAGCTTTGAGTAGCCTCGTGAAAACTCGATGGCTCACCATCCTATGATAATAGACAATATGCAATATTGCTTTCAGTGACATAATCTGAAAGCCAACCTGGTGGTCTTTTGTCTCGAGTTAACTGCCTCACAGTAGAAACCTTGAACTCAACTTGGTCTTGTTCTTCGTGTTCTGGTACTGCTTCTCAAGAAATTGACCTTTGTCTATCTTATTCTCCACCTGAAATATAGTATTTTCTGAATTCAGAGTGCCTTTCTCTCCCTTTACTTTATCTTCCTCGAAGATAACATCTCTGCTGATGATAAGCTTGTACAAAGTAAGATCCCACAAGCGAAACCCCTTTACTCCATCATCATAACCCAAGAAGATACATTTTCTGGATTTCGAATCCAACTTCGAGCTTTCTTGCTCATTGTACAGAACGTACACATGACTTCCAAATGTATGTAAATGAGAATAATCTATCGGTTTCCCGGTCCACATCTCCATCATAGTTTTCAGATCAATCGCTACTGAAGTAGCACGGTTGATAATAACAAGCGGTTTTGACTGCTTCTGCCCAAAATGACTTTTCTAGACCTGCAGTCCTCAACATAGCTCTTGTTCTGTCCAACAAGGTCCTGTTCATCCACTCTGCCACTCCATTCTGTTGAGGTGTGTAAGCCGTCGTAAATTGTCTTTTGATGCCCTCATTTTGACAATATGCATCAAATTCGTCACTGGTATATTCTCCTCCATTGTCAGTCCTCAGACACTTCATTTTCTTGTAAGAATCAAGTTCAACCCGCGCTTTTAAATCTTTGAAGATATGGAAAACATCTGATTTCTCCTTGATTGGATACACCCAACATCTTCTAGAGAAATCATCAATGAACGAGACAAAATATCTCGCTCCTCCTAGGGATATAATCGGTGCTTGCCAAACATCCGAATGAATCAGTTCCAATATGCTTTTGCTCCTAGCAGTAGAAGTGCCAATCTTTAATCTGTGTTGTTTACTGGTAACACAGTGCATAAAGGATAGTCACACATTTGCAAGTCACGACAGCAGCTTCTGTTCTGAGAGAATTTTCAACCGTCATTCTGACATATGCCTGAGATTTCTATGTCATAACTGTAACGTACCGTACCTTTTACTAATTAAAATTTGCGGAAAAATTAAAAATTTTCTTTAATAAAAGGCGAACCTTCAAAATTCGATAAAATAAAATGTTCATCCTTAAATATTGTTGCAACAAAGATCCCAAAGTAAAATTTGTCAAAGATATTTGCTTAAAATCTCATAATCCATGACATAAATCAGATTACTTTTAAACATTTCATAAAACTTAAAACTTGGCGGTCCTCGGGTTTAGCCTCCTGCTCAGTCTAAGCCAGCTCCTTAGTACCCACCCCTAGTCTCCTCGAAAACATCCTCACCTGCATCGATCAAGTCTAGTGAGTAAAGACTCAACACGTATAAACTGCAAGTAACAAGTAATACGTAATAAAAATCACAAGCAACTTTAAAATAAGAGGTATATACTGAAACTTGAACTTGCATATCAAAAGCTTGAACATACGTACATACATACATAGACGTGCTGTAGAGCCCAAATTCAGTACACATATAACCCATGCATTTATTTAGTTATTGACTCATTTATTTAATTTTAAAATGAGTCTTAGTGGTGCATGATCTATTTAAACACATTACTTTAAATTATTTACGTTTATGTGATGCACGTTAAAATATTTTTCGAGTTTCATGTTTCAGGCGATTATTCGAGGCGGGATCGAGGAAAAGAGATCGGTGACGATTTTTGGTAATTTTAAAACGTGGTATTTTATTTTAAGTTAAGAATGGGGCATTTATTTAGTTTTAGCATTTTAAAACCTAAGTTATCTATTTAGCTATTTTATGACTTATAAACTTTTAAAAGTTATGTCACTTGTGCAAGTTATTTTAAATTTAGAGATTTTATTAATCAGAGGAGAGTTAGTATTTTAAATTAGTTATTTAATTATTAATTAAGTTAACTTTTCTCCTAATTAACACTAATCACATGCACACACACACTTTTACACACACTAAATAACGGCTAAACCCACACACACACACTTCACTATTCAGATTTTATTATTTTGAGAGGAGAAAACCTAGGGTTCTAGGAGTCCTTGCAGCCGCCCCCTCCCCTCTCCATCTTCCAGCAAATTTTTGTGTGTTTCCTTCAAGGATTTTAGCGCCACAATCGTCCCGGATCAATCCTCGCGCCATCTCCGCTTCGGTATCGTCGGTTCAGTAAACTTTAACGTCATAAGGCACGTATATTCTGTTATTTCTGCATCGATCTCGTTATATTATGCCTTATGTTGTTATTTATGCGTAAAAATAGATCATTTTCGTAAGACTGCTCAAACTGCGTTTTCTGGAAAATTATGCTATTGATGTGTTCTTGAAGTTTTATTGTCGCAGGCTTCGTTGGGGATCGATGGGTGATCGTTGCTGCATTTAGGTATGTTAGTATGATGTTGGGTTGGTAATTGGTGTACCGGTTAGTGTCGATAGGCACTTGAATTCATTAGAAGTCGTAAGAAGCGATTTGGTGTTACGTCCTGTGTTTTGAGTTGCATCGAGTCGTAGGTTGGATGTCGTTGATTCGGGGCGTTTGAATGGGTTGTATCAAAGTAGTAGTATCCTAGGATGGGTCTCGAGGCGTCGGGTCATAATCCGTACAATCATGTTTAGAGTGTTGAGCATCACATGTATTGAATTTCCGTTGGTTCCCCTTCACCGAGGGTACACGGACCCAGACCCGGACCCAGGCACGGGGTCCGTGCCTTTGTTCCTTCCGAAGTGTCATTTTTCCTAGTCTACACGGACCCTTACACGGACCTAGGTACGGGGTCCGTGCCTTCTCTTCTCTTCGCATGCATTTTAGAGTACCTACACGGACCCGGACCCGGACCCGGACCTGGGCACGGGGTCCGTGTACCTCCTGTTTGGGAATAGCTTAGGTTTCCTTTTGAGATTTGTTTTGGGGTTCTATGTCATGGCTTAATAAAATTATTAAACGAGGTCAAGTCCCGAGAGATTTATAATGTCATAAGCTATTTATTTACTTCGGTGGTGAGTACGAATACCTACGTCTAAGCTATGAAAGATAAGTGTTCGAATTCATGTTAGTGTGTGCAGGAGTGGCCCCAAAGCGAGATCCAACGAATCTCTCAACGCCAAGTAAGTATGTTCGACATGCAAAGGAAAATATTTTCAAGTTTTTGGAGGTATGCTAAATGTCTTGTGACCAAATTATGAATGAGTTTGGAAGTCGGTGAACGTGGCCGAGGACCTCTCCACCCGTTAAAGCATGAACGAGTTTAGATCAGGATTGGAAAGCGTTAATGCATGAACGGGGACCAATCCACCCGTTAAAGCATGAACGAGGATCTCATGTATGTGGCAGTGTATTCGTCCCTATTAGCCCAGTACTGTGGTTTAGTCTGATCAGGCGTATTATGTATGGGTCACTTGCTTTGAAACATGCCTCTACGCAAAATGATGAAGTTTAAGTATGTTCAAATATGTACAAGTATGCAAGCACGTTTAAGAAAAGTTTCATGTTATGGCACGTCTATGTACGTACGTAAGTATGTTCAAGTTCATTTATGCAAGTTCAAGTTCCCGTATGTATGTTCTATTTTAAAGTTGCATGTGGTTTTATTATGTATTACTCGTTACTTCTAGTTTATACGTGTTGAGTCTTTAGACTAACTAGACTTGATCGATGCAGGTGAGGATGACTTGGAGGAGACTAGGGGTGGATACCAAGGAGCTGGCTTGGACTGAGCAGGAGGCTAGGTCCGAGGACCGTCCATGTTTTAAGCCTTTTTGAAATGATCAAAATTCTCTGATTTATGTTACTTGTTATGAGATTTTAACCATATGATTTTGGGGAAACTTTATTTTAGATCTTTTGTTGCAAGTACATTTGGGACATACAGTTTATTTTATCGAATTTTGAAGGTGCACCTTTTATTTAAGAAAATTTTTAATTTTTCCGCAAATTTTTAGTAGTAAATAGTACGGTACGTTACAATTGGTATCCGAGCGATGTTCTTGTAAAGGGTTATGCCTACTACCAGTCGCAAGAAGCTCAGGAAGTCACACTTCAATTCAGTAACTTTTAAGGTTTTAAATTTATGTTATGTATTAAGCATGGAGTTCTGATTTCAGCATGTCCATGTTTTAAATTCAATTTACGTGCATCTTATATTATTGGTATCATGTTCATGCATGTGGGGCTTACGTGTTGGGTAAATTCTGGAACACTATGCCTAGACGTTTGATTAACCGGGAAGCAAGGGATGAGGATGGAGAGGCTCAAGAGGAGGGGAGAGACGCTCCTCCTCCTCCACCTCCGGATATGCAGGCGCAGATGCTCGCAGGTATGCAGTTCTTCGCACAGTTTGCGGGGAACTAGGCTACGACAAATACATAAGCGAGGTCCAGACCAGAGGCAGTACACGAGAGGTTCAGACGGATAAGCCCAAAGGAGTTCTCGGGGACCACTGACCCGATGATAGCTGAAGGATGGATTAAGTCCATCGAAGTAATCTTCGATTTCATGGAGCTGTCAGACGCAGATAGGGTCATGTGTGCCACGTTCCTTCTGACAGCACCTTTAACACAAATAACAACACAATTTGGATTGAAATTCATACTTGAAAAGTTCATGATGCATGCAAAAACGAAAATACAGAAAGTAATCCTTGACTTGTAAACTTTTCTTTCATGAAAACAATACTATGATGTGATGATGGTTTTGAAAGGAAGAATAGGCGTGCCTTTGCGTAATTAACGCACGATTATCCGTTGACGACGAAGAACGGAGGACGGCTATGGCTTCTACTTGACTTGTTGCCTTCGAAAAACCCTTCCTCCAAGTGTTAGTATGTGAGCTGCCGTGTGTGGAGGTGTAGGAAGGTTTTCATAATATAAATTATAGGGTGGCCGATTGTTTTCCCCAAGCTAGACTAGGGTTTGTGATACTTTTACACTTTAAATACTAATTTAATTACTAAGTAGGCTTTAGGCCTATTAAGCCATAAAATTTAAGCCCATTAGTTTTAATTAGGATTAAATAAAATAATAACAAAGTTTTTCTTTGATTAAATATGTGAATTTATTAGCCGGGTTACCAAAAAGCTTGTATTTTAGTTGAAAAACCAACACCGATAAAATCTACGTCCCGGCGTATAAAATCACCTCAAAACCCTTATTTTTCAAAAATACTAACAAGCATCGGCCATATTTTAAATAATTAAAAATAATCATTTAATAAAAATATTTTAAATTTTTCAGCCCTTGGTCCCCGTTCCTCGATCGTCACTTGAATATTCCTAAAAATAAAATTTTATGCATGATGAAAATAAAATCTCATTTAGCATATAAACCAGTATGTCACATAATTAGTTAGCAACTAAAGTCGATTAATTACTAAATTTTCATAATTTCCTAGATTCGCATGCAGTTGGTTTACGTCGTCTTAATTTTGGACCTTACAATTATATACTTGTTATGTAATGGTTCATTGATTGAAAGAAAAGGAAAGGAATTTTGATGTCAATTGCTAAGAAAGGAGCTAGTTCTAATTACATGCACACCACATGTTTGATACAATGATTCAATGGTTCTTTTTATGACTTGATAGTTATATGGTAGTGATGGTGCTTCTAGCACTTCTAAACCCACATAACGGAAGTTGATCAACATTTAACATGTACTATGACTGATTTTGACTGAAATGTACATGTATACCATCGACGGATGACTTATCAATGCCATACAAGGAAAATGAAAGAAATGGTTGATAGAATGCCATCTTATAATTGTTATCTATATATTCCATTGAACGATGACATTTTCTATGGTTCTATTGTAATGATTCATTTATTTACACTATTGTATATGTAATTGTTATTGAAAGTTCCACTTACTGAGTTTTGTAAACTCATTCCAGTTATGTCATGTGATGCAGGTAAAAAGGAATAGCGATAGAAGTGTCGAGGCATGGAAGGTGCATGTGCCAAAGTTTGGAGAATTATATTTTGTTAAAATGGTTTTGAGTATTGCACCTTGGTTCATGTTTTGAACAAGAAAATTATGTCACATCTTTTGTCAAACAATTGGTATTTATAGAGATGGGATTTATGTGTATTTTGGAAAGATTGACTGTGGTAATGTTTACTCTGTTTGCTTGGGTTTTTGGTAAATCTATAATTAGGTGCAAACTTTGCCAAAATTTTATTTATTATTACTTTTCTCCAAATCTTTTTAAGGCTTCCGCATTATTGTATTTATAGTTTAATGTCTTTGGGTAAGGGTGTTGCATTTAGTGGTATCAGAGCAACGTTTTTCGGACCAATGATTTGGCACATGTCTTCCTATGCTTGTGACACTTCGGTATGTATCTTTCTGCATCTCATTGATGTATTGGTATGATGATAAGCTTTACATGTAATATGGTTTGAAAATTATTTTAAATTGAGATGTAATATAGGAAAATGCCACCCAAGAGAAAAGCTCCTGAAGTACCTCCTAGAAGGAGAGTCGGAGAAGACCGAGACAGTACTTCCTCTAATGTAGTTGATGAGTTTGGTAGGCTACTTCATGAGCAAGCTAAAGTGCATGGGGAACAAATTCAGCAACTTCTCCGATTGCAAACACCGGTTCAAGGTAGAGGCCAAGGCCGTGATCAAGGAGTTCAAGAACGAGTTGTTGAGGGAGCTTATGATAAATTCAAGAAGATGAATCCACCCGAATTTGTAGGGAATTCGGACCCTTTAATTGCAATGGAGTGGGTGAAGGCGGTCGAGGCTGTAACGCCCCGAAAATTTTAAAGTCCACGCACATCACATGCATGAAATTATTAAATTCTCTTGTATTTTAATTGCTTGTTTTATATGCATAAATTAAAAATGTTGTGCATATTTACATGTTTAAAATATATCTTTATACATAATTGCATTAAAATGTATTTTA
Source organism: Primulina tabacum (assembly GCF_025594145.1). Classification (NCBI taxonomy): domain Eukaryota; kingdom Viridiplantae; phylum Streptophyta; class Magnoliopsida; order Lamiales; family Gesneriaceae; genus Primulina; species Primulina tabacum. Next base: position 16,900,408 of record NC_134558.1, read on the forward strand.
AAAGGTTATTCCAGTTGCGATCGAGGAACGGAGACCGAGGGCTGATAAATAGAAAATGTTTTTATTGGTTATTCGTTTCGAATTATTTAAATTAAGGGTAATGCTTTTTCTTATTTTTTTTAAAAAAATATGGGATTTTGAGGTGATTTTATACGCCGGGACGTAATTTTTATCGGTGTTGGTTTTTCAACTAAAATGCAAACGTTTTAGCAACCCGGCTAATAAATTCACATATTTATTTTAACAAAATTATTTTTATTATTTAATTAAAGACTAATGGGCCTAATTAAAACTCTTAATGGGCTTGAGCCTAATTAGTAGTTAATTAAACTATAAAATATGTTAAACCCCTCCCCAAACCCTTGATGACTCACGCCACTCTCAATTTGCACACACCAAAACTCTTGATATCACACGGCACACACCAAATATCCAAGGGGGAAAAGCTTCAAGTTTTGCTAAGGTTTTCTAGCCGTCATCTCCTCGCCGTCGTTCTTCGATTCGTCAACGTTTTATCGTGCGTAAAATACGCGAAGGCACGCCATACATCTCCTTTTCTCATCCATCATATCATAATATTGTTTAAATATTGTATGCATAAAGAACATGATTTATTTTTTTATATTTTCGGAATATGACATGCACATGGAGGAAAATTTAAGATTTTTTATGCAAACTCATGTTTTTATCATGTAAAGGGGCTGCCATGGTCTTAGGTATGAACTAGTAGTGTTTATGCATGATTTAAGGTCCTAAAACACTCACTGGACTCTCGGAAATCACCAAAGAAACAAGAACAAAAGCAGATTTTTGTCAAGGGATTAGGGGATCAGGTTCCATGGTTAAGGAGTTGGCTTGGCCTTGGCTTGACCAGGGTTCGGCCAAGGGCTGTCATGGGTAAGGGTGAGAGTCCTAGCCAAGCTAGGACTCGAGTTAGGGGCTGGGGAAGAGTCCTAGCCATGCTAGGAATCTACCCGAGAACTCAGCCCAAAGCTGCTGCAGGGTTCGCGCGGCTTCAGGGGTTCGGGGGTTCGGTGCGTGGGGAACAGGCTGGGCTAGGATGGCTCACTAGAGTCCTAAGAAGGTGCACAACGTGATGGTTCAAGGGCTGGGGCGTCGGTTTAGGTGCTAGACACCAAATCATAGAGTCCTACCACACTAGGGATTCTCGGCTGTAGCATGGGGCGACTCCCAGCTTTCGTTTTGGTTGTTTGGGTAGGTTTCTTTGTGAACTTAGGGTCCAGTAGGTTAATTTAGGATGTTGTTCAAGTTCTGGATCGACATGGTTTGGGGGCAACTCGTGGAAATCGGAAGTTGGCTCGGGGTCGAAGTTTAGGTGTCAATTAGGGTTTTTAAATAAAGAAAAAATTGGGAAACGGCTCGCGGGGGTCGAGTCATGGTCTGTAAGGGCTAAAATAATATAAAAAGACTAAATTTAGAATTTAGGAATTTTATATTAAAGTTTGGGATTTTTCGGGATTAAAACACCGTCAAAACAATTAATTTAAAGATAAATGAAAAGTCTAATATTTAAGCTAAATAAAATTATTAAAAAATTCTTGTAAGCTTAAATAATTATTTAGGACATGTTAGAGTCATGAAATCAAGAAAAAAGTCGAGATCGAAAAATGTCGAGTTCAGGGGTAAAACAGTCTTTCTACACCTAGAAATTAGTAAACGTCATGGCAGTGCCCTAATGCTATTTTTATGATATTATGATTATTTTTAAATGTTTATGAAATGTTCATGATTAAATTATGATTTTTAAGTGTCTAAGGGATTTTTATGATTTAAGGAGGATATTTAAAAGACATGTTGCATGGTTGGTTTCAAAAACAAAATGTTATGTTATGCATGATTTTTATAAAGTGATGAGAATGTAAATGTTGAAGGAAGTGAAGTAATTGTGACTAATACGATGATATGTTGGAAATTTCGTGAGGGTTATGGTCCCAGTGGAAGCCCGACGATCGTGTTTCCTTGGATACAGACATGTAGATGTATAGGATGATATGTTAATACGTAAGGCCAAGGCTTAGTTGACCGGTGAGAGTGTTGCTGGTGTCCCCGCCGCCCAATACTTTGGTTATATGTAGATGGATCCATCGCCCAACACGTAGACGTAGACGTAGATGAACACGAAAGTCACAATTAACGATCTGAATTCAACGAAAGTAAAAAAGAATACGTATATGTTGATGATAATATGAATATGAATATGTTGAGGATGATATGATTAAGTTTACGAAAATGTTATTGTTTAAAGTTTTATGCATCATGAAAATATTTACGAAAATATTTATGTTTATGCATCTTCATGAAAATGATATTTTAAATATAAGTATTTTTCACTGTTATATGTTACTTATATTACGTATTACTCATTATCAAGTATATGACGTGTTGAGTCTTTAGACTCACTAGGTGTGATTGATGCAGGTGATTATAATAATAATGTTTATGGAGGTCTTGATGGTTGACTTTGCTGGACTGAAGGTGCACATAACCCGAGGACCTACACTAGTTTTCCGCACTAGTTATTATTTATGATTTTAAGTAATGTTAAAGATATTTTTACGTCTTTTGTTTATGTTATAAGAGATTTTAGAGAGGTTATAGTATGGGCTATACTTTTCAAATAATGTTTTTAGGTTTGGTAAAACATGTGACGATTTCATTTTTATGCCCATTTCACTTGATTTTTAAAATGCAAGTTGGATGATGTTTTTTTTTAAGGGGAAAATATTTTATTTATGAGGTTTAAGTGTATGGCCGAAAACTGAATGTTCTAAAAAAAAAAATTCTAGCACGTTTTAAGGAAACAAATAAGCAGACGTTTCAGAGGCGATCTTTGATTAACTTAACTTTGATGATAAAGATCGAGTGAGTTGTGCTGTGTTTCTCTTAACTAAGACAACAAGAATTTGGTGGGAAGCAACAAAGGTAACGATTAATGTTCAAACATTGAAATGGAATGAGTTTAAAGATTTGTTCTACGACAAGTACTTTCCTAGCGATGTTAAAGCCCGCAAGGTGAAAGAATTCTTGGAGCTAAAGCAAGGGACAATGAGCATGAATGATTACATCTTGAAGTTTGAAGAAGGTTCTCTTTTTGTTCCTTTCATTGCTAGCAACGACAAAGATGGAGCCGAGCATTTTATGCGGGGGTTGAGGGCGGAGATTCGAAGAGATGTTCGAATGTCGAAGGCTAATTCTTACAAGGAGATTGTTGAGAAAGCATTGATGGCCGAATACGATGAGAAAGAGATTGATAAAGAAAGACAATTCAGGAGGCAACAATTTGTCCAAAAGGGTCAAGCTTCAATTCATGGAGAAAAAGGAGGACACAAGGGGAAAGGAAAGGAAGAATATCGCGGTAAAGCTCCTGCGATGCCATCTGAATCAGATAAGCCTTTATGCCCTAAATGCCATAAACCACATAAAGGAGAGTGTCTAGTTGAAAGCAACAAATGTTATAGATGTGGAGGAGTTGGGCACATTGCCATCAATTGCACTCAATCATCGGGCAAGGGTCGAGTTCAGGGGCGTATTTTCTCTTTAACCAAGGAAGGAGTTAATCCTGATTCGTCAATCATTTCAGGTACCATTCTTATTTCAGGAAAGGTAGCTACTACTCTTATTGATACTGGCGCCACACATTCTTTTATATCTGAGCAATTTATGCATTCTCTGGGTCTTGTTCCTATTGGTGAAATTTTCCACTTTTCTATTGTGCTTCCTTCGGGAGATTATATTCATTCTTCAAGTGTGATTCGAGCGTGCCCTGTTCAAGTAGATGATGAATTGTTGAATGCCGATTTGATTGTCATTCCCATGATTGAGTTTGATGTTATTTTGGAAATGGATTGGTTATCTACTTATCGAGCTGTGATAGATTGTGTAGCCAAGACAGTACGTTTTCCTTCAAAGCATGGTGATAGCAAGGTCTTCACGGGGTCAGGTACTTCGCTTGGCCATTCTTTTATTTCTTGCTTGCAAATGCAACGGATGTTGGTTAAGGGTTGTCATGGGTTTCTAGCATCGGTGGTGGATATAACTAGAGAAGGGAGTGGGAATGTGAGTGACATTGATATTGTGAGGGATTATCTTGATGTCTTTGCGGATGATATGCCGGGATTGCCACCGGATAGAGAGGTGGAATTTGTTATAGATATTGTACCAAGTACCGCACCGATTTCTAAAGCCCCTTATCGAATGGCCCCAACTAAAATGAAAGAGTTGAAGAATCAATTGCAAGAGTTATTAGATAAGGGCTTTATCAGACCAAGTTCATCTCCATGGGGGGCACCGGTATTATTCATGAAGAAGAAAGATGGGTCCTTGAGACTATGTATTGACTATAGAGAGATCAACAAAGTAACGATCAAGAACAAATATCCTCTACCCAGAATTGATGATCTTTTTGATCAGTTGCAAGGTGCTACTGTATTTTCTAAGATTGATTTGCGGTCAGGGTACCATCAATTGAAAGTAAAGGAGTGTGACATACCTAAGACGGCTTTTCGAACCAGGTATGGTCACTACGAGTTTTTGGTTATGTCGTTTGGATTAACTAATGCTCCTTCTATATTTATGGATCTTATGAATCGGGTTTTCAAGCCATATTTGAATAGTTTCATTATTGTATTCATTGATGATATTTTAATCTATTCAAAGACTCGAGATCTACATAGGGAGCATTTGAGGATCGTGTTACAGCAGTTGAGGGACAACCAGTTATATGCTACATTCAAGAAGTGTGAATTTTGGCTGGAGCAAGTTGCATTTTTAGGTCATATCGTTTCCAAGGAAGGAATTGCTGTGGATCCGGCTAAGATTGAAGCAGTTAAGAAGTGGCCGATTCCTTTGACAGTTTCTGGGGTACGAAGTTTCCTTGGGTTGGCAGGGTACTATCGTCGTTTTATTGCTGATTTCTCTAAAATAGCCTTGCCACTTACTACTCTGACGAGAAAGACAGGTAAGTTTGAATGGACTAATGAATGTCAGCAAGTATTTCAAGTATTGAAGGACAAATTAACTTCAGCTCCAGTGTTAGCACTTCCTCAGGGAGTTGAAGACTTTGTGGTGTATACAGATGCTTCGAAGAAAGGTCTCGGTGCTGTGTTGATGCAGCGAGGCAAAGTCATTGCTTATGCTTCTCGTCAATTGAAGAATTATGAAAAGAACTATCCGACTCATGATCCTGAGTTGGCAGCCGTGGTATTTGCTTTGAAGATCTGGCAACATTATTTATATGGCGTGAAATGTGAGATTTTCTCAGATCATAAAAGTCTTAAGTATCTCTTTACTCAGAAAGAACTTAACATGCATCAGAGAAGGTGGTTAGAACTTGTGAAGGATTATGATTGCACTATTAGTTACCACCCAGGAAAAGCGAATGTGGTTACTGATGCATTGAGCCGAAAGTCAGGTCTTCAATTGGGTTCTATGATTCAAAAGCCTTTGTTGTTGGATTTGCAGAGAAGTGAGATCGCATTGGTTGAGGAAGGTACGATCGCTCGACTTTCAGCCTTAGTTATTCGACCAACTTTGATTGACAGAATTAAGCATGAGAAACAGTTGGATAATCTTTTGTTGGACTTGAGAGCAAAGGCAGAGAAGAAGGGGAATTCTGAGTTTGGATTGAACAGTGATGGTCTGATTACATTTCAAGGCCGTATTTGTGTTCCTGTTGGTGATGCTATTCGTCGTGATGTTTTGACGGAAGCTCATACTGCACCTTATTCAGTTCATCCAGGGGGCACCAAGATGTATCAAGATCTTCGTCAACTGTATTGGTGGCCAGGTATGAAGAAAGATATAGCAGTATTTATTTCTGAATGCTTGACTTGTCAGCAGGTAAAGATTGAGCACCAACGACCGGCATGATTATTGCAATCCTTACCTATACCGCAATGGAAGTGGGAACACATCACTATGGATTCTGTTGTTGGGTTGCCGAGAACTCAGAAGGGCTATAATTCTATTTGGGTGATCGTGGATCGATTGACCAAGTTATCACATTTTCTCCCTGTCAAGACGACATATTCTATGATTCAATATGCGGAGACGTATGTCCAAGAGATTGTAAGACTTCATGGGATACCCGTGTCGATTGTTTCAGATCGTGATGCAAGGTTTACATCTGAGTTTTGGAAAAGTCTCCATAGAGCTTTGGGTACAAAGTTGGCCTTTAGCACAGCCTATCATCCTCAGAGCGATGGGCAATCAGAGAGAGTTATACAGATTTTGGAGGATATGTTGAGGACCTGTACTATTGACTTTCCTGGTAGTTGGGATTTGAAGTTACCTCTTGTCGAGTTCACATATAATAACAGCTACCAGTCCTCGATTGGCATGGCACCATATGAAGCATTATATGGTAGGAAGTGTAGATCACCTTTATATTGGGACGAAGTAGGAGAAAGGAAGATGTTGGGACCCGAGTTGGTTCAACAAATGGTTGATGTGGTCGTACTGATCAGACAGAGAATGAAGACGGCTCAATCTCGACAGACAAGTTATGCAAATGTTCGAAGAAGGCCTTTGGAATTCAATGTAGGTGACCATGTGTTCGTTAAGATAGCTCCCCTCAAGGGAGTTATGAGGTTTCGAAAGAAAGGTAAGTTGAGTCCTTGCTATATTGGACCTTCCGAGGTTCTGGATAGGATTGGTGAAAGAGCGTATCGATTGGCTTTGCCACCGGATTTGGATCGAGTTCACAATGTCTTCCATGTTTCAATGTTACGGAAGTATTTGTCAAATCCATCCCATGTTCTTCGACACGAAGCATAATCTGAGCTATGAAGAAGTGCCGGTTCAAATTATTGACCGCAAAGTTAAGGTGCTAAGGAACAAAGAAATTGGCTTTGTTAAAGTTCTTTGGAGGAATCATGTGATTGAAGAGGCTACATAGGAACCAGAGGAAGAGACGAGACAACGTTATCCGGATTTATTTTGAAGTAAGAAAATTTCGGGGACGAAATTTTGATAAGGGGGGGAGATTGTAATATCCCAACCTTTTATCTTTCTATTGTCAATGATGTTATTCTATGGATTGGTGTTATGGATATATGGTTAAGTTATTATTGATCATGGTTATTTTTATGGTTTATGAGTATAGTTGATGGAAGGGTTGGTATTGCATGTTATAACATCAATATGGTTATTGCATTGTATTCATGGTTATTTACTTTATGGTTTTGGTATGGTTAAGTAGATGGTTGTGTATTTGAGGAGTTGTTTTTGTCATGAAGGTATAATGTTGGGAGTTGGATTGATGGTTTGGATGGTTTGAGCCAAATAGGTAATTGGGGTGCAGAAACGGTATGAAAATTTTGGTATCTGTTACGGTTTTTAGCATAATGAATGGGATATTGATCCAAATGGCATGAGGCTAATTGCATTAGAAAGCTAAGATCCAAGGCTACAACTTTCTTATTTGGAGTTTTGTTCAAAGAGTTGAGGAAGATGAGTCAAAAGTGGCCCGAAATGTGTCGTGTGTTTCATTGTTCCTGCACTGACACATGTTGGGAGAATGGGCATAACTTTTTATTCATGCCTCCAAATGACCTGAAATATGGGGAGCCTCAAGAAAAGAGATAGGGCTACAACTTTCATGTTTACCACTTTGGCTAATTCGCAAGAAAAATTGCTGTTTTGGCCCCTGGAAGTGGGTACAGGGACCCCTACACGGGGTCCGGGTCTTGCCACGGACCTTTACACGGAGGGGGGCACGGGGTCCATGTTTTTGGCGTAGAAAACATTTTTTTAAGAGTTTTTAAGCCAATAAATTAGTCATTTCTCTCTTCCCTCTTGCAACCATCGACTTAGGAACTAGAGTTCTTAATTTCTTCACTTAATTCCTTTCTTTCAAAGGTTTGAATCTTCAAGTTGGAGGTGTGATCTTCATATCCTCAAGAGCAAGTAACCAAGGTAAGGGAATTTATCTTTTGGGTATTTGGTTGAAGTGAAGGGAATGGTGGTTTAGGCCTGAATGGTAATTTATAGGTTGAAGATGTGTAGTTAATGGTATAATCTTGATCTTGTGTTGCAGGATCAACCACCAAGAAGCTATCACAACAAGTTCTATTGGTTGTAAGTGGGATTTTTCCTTGAATGCATCTCATGGCCTATATGTATGATGAATGATGTTGTTATTGTTCCTAGCTCCTTTAATCCATTGATTATATACTTGTTATGTAATGGTTCATTGATTGAAAGAAAAGGAAAGGAATTTTGATGTCAATTGCTAAGAAATGAGCTAGTTCTAATTACATGCACACCACATGTTTGATACAATGATTCAATGGTTCTTTTTATGACTTGATAGTTATATGGTAGTGGTGGTGCTTCTAGCACTTCTAAACCCACATAACGGAAGTTGATCAACATTTAACATGTACAGTGACTGATTTTGACTGAAATGTACATGTATACCATCGACGGATGACTTATCAATGCCATACAAGGAAAATGAAAGAAATGGTTGATAGAATGCCATCTTATAATTGTTATCTATATATTCCATTGAACGATGTCATTTCCTATGGTTCTATTGTAATAATTCCTTTCTTTACACTATTGTATATGTAATTGTTATTGAAAGTTCCACTTACTGAGTTTTGTAAACTCATTCCAGTTATGTCATGTGATGCAGGTAAAAAGGAATAGCGATAGAAGTGTCGAGGCATGGAAGGTGCATGTGCCAAAGTTTGGAGAATTATATTTTGTTAAAATGGTTTTGAGTATTGCACATTGGTTCATGTTTTGAACAAGAAAATTATGTCACATCTTTTGTCAAACACTTGGTATTTATGGAGATGGGATTTATGTGTATTTTGGAAAGATTGACTGTGGTAATGTTTACTCTGTTTGCTTGGGGTTTTTGGTAAATCTATAATTAGGTGCAAACTTTGCCAAAATTTTATTTATTATTACTTTTCTCCAAATCTTTTTAAGGCTTCCGCATTATTGCATTTATAGTTTAATGTCTTGGGGTAAGGGTGTTGCATTCTCAATTGGTACCAAGATCGTGCTAAGTACCTATATATCCATGTGGTCTTAGGTTCGATCCTGGGAAGGCACAGACTCCAGTTCATGTGCTGGAGGAGTTTTATGAGTAACCCGTACGACGCCTATGGAAAGCCCGTGAGGGAAAAGGCCCCTTTGAGGGAGCCCAAGATCGGGATAGCCTTGGGTCGATCGGGGCAGTGGGCCGTATGGGCGGTCCACTGGGCCTGTAATGGGTCGTTACATCCACTATAATATTTTGTGGTGAACAACTCACTCACTATGTTTCCAAAAAAAACACATACTCTCTTAATACAGGAGAACAAACACCTCACAAATATTATAGAACTAATAAGATGAGAGAAAACTCGAAGAATGGATGATTTCAGAATGAAGGGGGGCTCTATTTATAAAGCCCCTTGTCCATGGGAAGAAGTGTTAAAAATGCGTCGTCTGATAAAATTTTTTCAATTCTGCCAACCACTAAATTCTTTTGTCAAACTTGTCAGCTCCATTTATTGATCTTGTCGACATTTCTCCCACTTGGAGATTTGATTGAGAATCAAACACATTTTCTCCACACATCCTTTCATCTTGCCATTCCCTGCTGCTTACATTTCCGCTAGGCCACTTGAGGATCTACACCACTTAAACTTATCAGTGTTCACTGGCTTGGTCAGCAAATTAGTTATGTTATCATTTGTATTGGCTTGGTCTGAAAATTAGCTATGTTATCTTTTGTATGGATCTTCTGCATATCCACACTTCCTTCTTATACTACTTCCCGCACAAAGTGAAATTTAACTCCAATGTGTTTCGTTTTGAAATGAAAGGTTGGATTTCTTGCGACGTGCAAGACACTCTGACTATTAAAAAACAAATAAAAATTATTTTGTTTGTGCCCGATCTCCTCCAATAACCTTTTAATCCGTATTGCCTCCTTGCAAGCTTGAGTAGCTTCTATGTATTCTGCCTCCGTTGTAGATAACGCTACAACTGTTTGTAGTTTTGAAACCCAGCTTACAGCTCCCCCTGTAAGTATAAGCACATAACAGAGTAGATTTCCTTTTATCAGGATCACCTGCATAATCTGAATCGACATAGCCTCTGAGTGTAAAATCCGATCCACAATAACATAATGCAGCATTCGAGGTACCCTTAATGTATCTAAGGATCCTCTTAACAGTGCTCCAATGCTATCGTCCATGATTTGTCATATACCGACTAACTGCTCCCACTGCTTGAGCAATGTCCAGCCTTGTACAGATCATGGCGAACATCAAACGTCTCACTGCTGATGCATATGGTACTCGAGACATCTCCATCCTCTCTGTTTCACTACAAGGATTTATCTCGAAGGATAACTTAATGTTAACAGGAAGATGGGTCGATATTGACTTACTATATTGTATGTTGAAGCGTTGCAAGACTTTCTTCAAATAATTTTTCTAGGAAAGCCAAATCTTTCTGTTACTTCTATCTCAGTGAACTTGCATCCCTAGAATCTTGTTTGCTGGTCCTAACTCCTTCATATCAAATTCCCTAGCCAACTGTGCCTTCAATCCTTGGATCTAATCTTTGTTGGGGCCTGCTACCAACATGTCGTACACATACAATAGCAAAATGATATAATCATCACCAAACCTCTTAAAATATGTACAAGGGTCTGAACTCAGTCTGTTGTATCCAAGGCTCGTGATATAGGAATCAAATCTCTTGTACCAACACCTCGGCGCCTGTTTGAGGCCGTACAGAGATTTGTTCAACCTGCAAACCAAGTTCTTTTTGCCTTTTTTTGCAAAACCTTCTGGTTGGAGCATATAGATTTCTTCTTCAAGATCTCCATGAAAAAATGTCCTTTTCACATCTAGCTGTTCTAGATGTAGTTCAAACATCGAACACAATGCCAACACTACTCTGACTATTGTAAGCCGAACCACAGGAGAAAATATCTATTTGAAGTCAATGCCTTCTTTCTGAGCAAACCCTTTTACCACCAACCTAGCACGATACAGCTCCACTTGGTTATTTCTATCACGCTTGATCTTATAGACCCATCTGTTTCCAATGGATTTCCTCCCTTGTGGTAGTGTAACAAGATCCCAAGTTTTATTCCTATCTTATGCCTCCAACTCTTCTTGCATTTCTATCATCCACAAGAATACATCTGAGCTTTGAGTAGCCTCGTGAAAACTCGATGGTTCACCATCCTATGATAATAGACAATATGCAATATTGCTTTCAGTGACATAATCTGAAAGCCAACCTGGTGGTCTTTTGTCTCGAGTTAACTGCCTCACAGTAGAAACCTTGAACTCAACTTGGTCTTGTTCTTCGTGTTCTGGTACTGCTTCTCAAGAAATTGACCTTTGTCTATCTTATTCTCCACCTGAAATATAGTATTTTCTGAATTCAGAGTGCCTTTCTCTCCCTTTACTTTATCTTCCTCGAAGATAACATCCCTGCTGATGATAAGCTTGTACAAAGTAAGATCCCACAAGCGAAACCCCTTTACTCCATCATCATAACCCAAGAAGATACATTTTCTGGATTTCGAATCCAACTTCGAGCTTTCTTGCTCATTGTACAGAACGTACACATGACTTCCAAATGTATGTAAATGAGAATAATCTATCGGTTTCCCGGTCCACATCTCCATCATAGTTTTCAGATCAATCGCTACTGAAGTAGCACGGTTGATAATAACAAGCGGTTTTGACTGCTTCTGCCCAAAATGACTTTTCTAGACCTGCAGTCCTCAACATAGCTCTTGTTCTGTCCAACAAGGTCCTGTTCATCCACTCTGCCACTCCATTCTGTTGAGGTGTGTAAGCCGTCGTAAATTGTCTTTTGATGCCCTCATTTTGACAATATGCATCAAATTCGTCACTGGTATATTCTCCTCCATTGTCAGTCCTCAGACACTTCATTTTCTTGTAAGAATCAAGTTCAACCCGCGCTTTTAAATCTTTGAAGATATGGAAAACATCTGATTTCTCCTTGATTGGATACACCCAACATCTTCTAGAGAAATCATCAATGAACGAGACAAAATATCTCGCTCCTCCTAGGGATATAATCGGTGCTTGCCAAACATCCGAATGAATCAGTTCCAATATGCTTTTGCTCCTAGCAGTAGAAGTGCCAATCTTTAATCTGTGTTGTTTACTGGTAACACAGTGCATAAAGGATAGTCACACATTTGCAAGTCACGACAGCAGCTTCTGTTCTGAGAGAATTTTCAACCGTCATTCTGACATATGCCTGAGATTTCTATGTCATAACTGTAACGTACCGTACCTTTTACTAATTAAAATTTGCGGAAAAATTAAAAATTTTCTTTAATAAAAGGCGAACCTTCAAAATTCGATAAAATAAAATGTTCATCCTTAAATATTGTTGCAACAAAGATCCCAAAGTAAAATTTGTCAAAGATATTTGCTTAAAATCTCATAATCCATGACATAAATCAGATTACTTTTAAACATTTCATAAAACTTAAAACTTGGCGGTCCTCGGGTTTAGCCTCTTGCTCAGTCTAAGCCAGCTCCTTAGTACCCACCCCTAGTCTCCTCGAAAACATCCTCACCTGCATCGATCAAGTCTAGTGAGTAAAGACTCAACACGTATAAACTGGAAGTAACAAGTAATACGTAATAAAAATCACAAGCAACTTTAAAATAAGAGGTATATACTGAAACTTGAACTTGCATATCAAAAGCTTGAACATACGTACATACATACATAGACGTGCTGTAGAGCCCAAATTCAGTACACATATAACCCATGCATTTATTTAGTTATTGACTCATTTATTTAATTTTAAAATGAGTCTTAGTGGTGCATGATCTATTTAAACACATTACTTTAAATTATTTACGTTTATGTGATGCACGTTAAAATATTTTTCGAGTTTCATGTTTCAGGCGATTATTCGAGGCGGGATCGAGGAAAAGAGATCGGTGACGATTTTTGGTAATTTTAAAACGTGGTATTTTATTTTAAGTTAATAATGGGGCATTTATTTAGTTTTAGCATTTTAAAACCTAAGTTATCTATTTAGCTATTTTATGACTTATAAACTTTTAAAAGTTATGTCACTTGTGCAAGTTATTTTAAATTTAGAGATTTTATTAATCAGAGGAGAGTTAGTATTTTAAATTAGTTATTTAATTATTAATTAAGTTAACTTTTCTCCTAATTAACACTAATCACATGCACACACACACTTTTACACACACTAAATAACGGCTAAACCCACACACACACACTTCACTATTCAGATTTTATTATTTTGAGAGGAGAAAACCTAGGGTTCTAGGAGTCCTTGCAGCCGCCCCCTCCCCTCTCCATCTTCCAGCAAATTTTTGTGTGTTTCCTTCAAGGATTTTAGCGCCACAATCGTCCCGGATCAATCCTCGCGCCATCTCCGCTTCGGTAACGTCGGTTCAGTAAACTTTAACGTCATAAGGCACGTATATTCTGTTATTTCTGCATCGATCTCGTTATATTATGCCTTATGTTGTTATTTATGCGTAAAAATAGATCATTTTCGTAAGACTGCTCAAACTGCGTTTTCTGGAAAATTATGCTATTGATGTGTTCTTGAAGTTTTATTGTCGCAGACTTCGTTGGGGATCGATGGGTGATCGTTGCTGCATTTAGGTATGTTAGTATGATGTTGGGTTGGTAATTGGTGTACCGGTTAGTGTCGATAGGCACTTGAATTCATTAGAAGTCGTAAGAAGCGATTTGGTGTTACGTCCTGTGTTTTGAGTTGCATCGAGTCGTAGGTTGGATGTCGTTGATTCGGGGCGTTTGAATGGGTTGTATCAGAGTAGTAGTATCCTAGGATGGGTCTCGAGGCGTCGGGTCATAATCCGTACAATCATGTTTAGAGTGTTGAGCATCACATGTATTGAATTTCCGTTGGTTCCCCTTCACCGAGGGTACACGGACCCAGACCCGGACCCAGGCACGGGGTCCGTGCCTTTGTTCCTTCCGAAGTGTCATTTTTCCTAGTCTACACGGACCCTTACACGGACCTAGGTACGGGGTCCGTGCCTTCTCTTCTCTTCGCATGCATTTTAGAGTACCTACACGGACCCGGACCCGGACCCGGACCTGGGCACGGGGTCCGTGTACCTCCTGTTTGGGAATAGCTTAGGTTTCCTTTTGAGATTTGTTTTGGGGTTCTATGTCATGGCTTAATAAAATTATTAAACGAGGTCAAGTCCCGAGAGATTTATAATGTCATAAGCTATTTATTTACTTCGGTGGTGAGTACGAATACCTACGTCTAAGCTATGAAAGATAAGTGTTCGAATTCATGTTAGTGTGTGCAGGAGTGGCCCCAAAGCGAGATCCAACGAATCCCTCAACGCCAAGTAAGTATGTTCGACATGCAAAGGAAAATATTTTCAAGTTTTTGGAGGTATGCTAAATGTCTTGTGACCAAATTATGAATGAGTTTGGAAGTCGGTGAACGTGGCCGAGGACCTCTCCACCCGTTAAAGCATGAACGAGTTTAGATCAGGATTGGAAAGCGTTAATGCATGAACGGGGACCAATCCACCCGTTAAAGCATGAACGAGGATCTCATGTATGTGGCAGTGTATTCGTCCCTATCAGCCCAGTACTGTGGTTTAGTCTGATCAGGCGTATTATGTATGGGTCACTTGCTTTGAAACATGCCTCTACGCAAAATGATGAAGTTTAAGTATGTTCAAATATGTACAAGTATGCAAGCACGTTTAAGAAAAGTTTCATGTTATGGCACGTCTATGTACGTACGTAAGTATGTTCAAGTTCATTTATGCAAGTTCAAGTTCCCGTATGTATGTTCTATTTTAAAGTTGCATGTGGTTTTATTATGTATTACTCGTTACTTCTAGTTTATACGTGTTGAGTCTTTAGACTAACTAGACTTGATCGATGCAGGTGAGGATGACTTGGAGGAGACTAGGGGTGGATACCAAGGAGCTGGCTTGGACTGAGCAGGAGGCTAGGTCCGAGGACCGTCCATGTTTTAAGCCTTTTTGAAATGATCAAAATTCTCTGATTTATGTTACTTGTTATGAGATTTTAACCATATGATTTTGGGGAAACTTTATTTTAGATCTTTTGTTGCAACTACATTTGGGACATACAGTTTATTTTATCGAATTTTGAAGGTGCACCTTTTATTTAAGAAAATTTTTAATTTTTCCGCAAATTTTTAGTAGTAAATAGTACGGTACGTTACAGTTGGTATCCGAGCGATGTTCTTGTAAAGGGTTATGCCTACTACCAGTCGCAAGAAGCTCAGGAAGTCACACTTCAATTCAGTAACTTTTAAGGTTTTAAATTTATGTTATGTATTAAGCATGGAGTTCTGATTTCAGCATGTCCATGTTTTAAATTCAATTTACGTGCATCTTATATTATTGGTATCATGTTCATGCATGTGGGGCTTACGTGTTGGGTAAATTCTGGAACACTATGCCTAGACGTTTGTTTACCGGGAAGCAAGGGATGAGGATGGAGAGGCTCAAGAGGAGGGGAGAGACGCTCCTCCTCCTCCACCTCCGGATATGCAGGCGCAGATGCTCGCAGGTATGCAGTTCTTCGCACAGTTTGCGGGGAACTAGGCTACGACAAATACATAAGCGAGGTCCAGACCAGAGGCAGTACACGAGAGGTTCAGACGGATAAGCCCAAAGGAGTTCTCGGGGACCACTGACCCGATGATAGCTGAAGGATGGATTAAGTCCATCGAAGTAATCTTCGATTTCATGGAGCTGTCAGACGCAGATAGGGTCATGTGTGCCACGTTCCTTCTGACAGGGGACGCCAGACTTTGGTGGCATAGTGAGTTGGTGTCAGTGAACTTGCAGACACTGACGTGGAATGGTTTCAAGGAGGTCTTCTACTCCAAATACTTCACTGAGGAAGTACGCTCCAGGTTGACTAGGGAGTTCATGACGCTGCGTCAGGGAGACAGCAGCGTAGCTGAGTTCGTGGGAAAGTTTGAAAGGGGGTGCCATTTTGTGCCCCTGATAGCTAATGATGCCCAGGGGAAGTTGAGGCATTTTATGGATGGGTTGCGGCCGATCTTGCGCTGTGATGTTCGAGTTGCTGGTCCTACGACTTATGCAGTTGCCGTGTCAAGAGCTTTGGCGGCAGATCATGAACAGAGAAATAATGAGGATGACCGACAGGACAAGAGGCCCTACCAGGCTCCACAGCGGCAGCAGCAGCAGCGACCTCAGTTTAAGAGGCCGTTCCAGGGGTAGCCAGGAAAGAAGCCTTATCAGGGACCGCCAAAGGGCAAGGGTCCTATGCCACAGCAGAAGGCGCCTCAGACGCCCGGCGATTTCCCGGTGTGTCCTAAGTGCAACCGCCAGCACCCGGGGCAGTGTTTATACAGGACAAGCAAGTGTTTCAAATGCGGAGCTAGTGACCACATGTTGAAGGAGTGCCCACAGTGGAGAAAGTCGACCTAGGGAAGAGTATTCGCCATGCATGCTCAAGAGGCGAACCCAGACACGACATTACTGACCGTTAAACTTTTCTACCTAAGCTTAGTATTATTTCGCCGTGCATGTTGAAATTTTATTTAGGATTATTAGTGTGCTAGTAATACTTTTGAGTATCTTGGGATATTAATTTCTGCGATGCTTGAGGTTAATGTAGAAGTTTGAGGATATAAGTTTTGTGTTGTGCTAACGTACCTCAGAAAATATTTTCATAAAGAGAGTATCCACGAAGGCCCTGATAGACTCAGCAGCCACTCACTCCTTTATCTCAGAATCGTTCGCTATTCATCTAGACGTCAAGTCTATTCGACTCGACGTGAATTATTCAATGACATTCCCATCAGGGGAAGAGTTGTCAGCTACTAGTGTTGTCAGTGACATTGACCTTGAACTACAGGGCCACCTAGTATATGCCGTGTTGCCGATGCCAGAATTCGATATTATTTTGGGTATGGATTTGCAGACGAAGAACCGAGTCCTGATAGATTTTCAGAAAAGGTCAGTATTGGTTAGACCGTTGGGTATGGAGCAATTTATTTTTGAACCAGTCAGATGGAGAAGTTTCCTTCGTATGATCTCTGTATGTAGGCGCGGAAACTTATTTCCAAGGGGTGTCAGGCTTTCTTGGCCAGCATCATTTCAACACCTGACATACCTACTCCGTCATTATCAGATGTGCAAGTAGTAAAAGACTTTCCAGACGTATTTTTGGATGACGTCACAGGCCTTCCACAAGAGAGAGAGGTGGATTTTTCCATTGACCTTGTTCCAGGCACTGTGCCAATCTCTAAGGCACCGCACCGTTTAACTCCAGCTCAGATGTTAGAACTCAAACAGCAGATTCAAGAGCTCCTTGACAAGGAATTCATTCGCCCTAGTTTCTCACCGTGGGGCGCACCAGTACTTTTCGTAAAGAAGAAAGATGGGAGCATGAGACTGTACATCGATTCTGGGAGCTGAACAAGATAACGATCAAGAATAAATACCCATTTCCTAGAATTGAAGATTTGTTTGATCAGTTGCAGGGAGCTACAGTGTTCTCTAAGATAGATCTTCTATCAGGGTATCACTAGCTGAAGGTGAAAGATGCAGATGTGCACAAGACAGCCTTCAGAACCATGTATGGGCATTACGAGTTCTTAGTGATGCCGTTTGGACTGACGAACGCTCCAGCGATTTTTATGGACTTGATGAACCGAGTATTTCAGCCCTACCTAGATCAATTCGTCATAGTATTCATTGACGATATTCTTATCTACTCGAAGAGCCATGAGGAGCACAACTAGCATTTGTGGACATTTTTGCAGTTTTGCAGACCCTGCAGAGTCGTAAGTTATTTGCGAAGTTCAGTAAGTGTGAATTCTGGTTGGAGAATGTAGCGTTTTTGGGTCATATATTGTCTAGCAATGGTATTGAAGTGGATCCAGCAAAAGTGGCAACCGTTAAGGAATGGGTTGAGCCAATGAATGCTTCAGAGATCCGCTGTTTTCTGGGTTTAGCCGGTTACTACCGTAAGTTTATTCAGGGATTTTTGTCAATAGCAGTGCCACTCACTTCACTGACCAAGAAGAATGCTAAGTTCATGTGGAGTGGCGAGTGCCAGAAGAGCTTCGATACTTTGAAGCAAGCTCTTATTTCAGCGCCAGTGTTAGCCATCCCATCTGGGCAAGAGGATTTTGTGTTATACACCGATGCATCTAAGCTAGGGTTGGGCCCAGTGTTGATGCAGCATGGTCGTTGGGGATCGATGGGTAATCGTTGTTGCATTTAGGTATGTTAGTATGATGTTGGGTTGGTAATTGGTGTACCGGTTAGAGTCGATAGACACTTGAATTCAATAGATGTCATAAGAAGCGATTTGGTGTTAAGTCCCGTGTTTTGAGTTGCATCGAGTCGTAGGTTGGATGTCGTTTATTCGGGGCGTTTGTACGAGTTGTATCAGAGTAGTAGCATCCTAGGATGGGTCTTGAGGCATCGGGTCATAGTCCGTACAATCATGTTTAGAGTGTTGAGCATCACATGTATTGAATTTTCGTTGGTTCCCTTTCACCGAGGGTACATGGACCCAGACCCGGACCCAGGCACGGGGTCCGTGCCTTTGTTCATTCCGAAGTGTCATTTTGCCGGGTCTACACGAACCCTTACACGGACCTAGGCACGGGGTCCGTGCCTTTTTTTTGCATGCATTTTACTGTACCTACACGGACCCGGACCCGGACCCGGACCCGGACCTGGGCACGGGGTCCGTGTACCTCCTGTTTGGGAATAGCTTAGGTTTCCTTTTGAGATTTGTTTTGGGGTTCTATGTCATGGCTTAATAAAATTATTAAACGAGGTCAAGTCCCGAGAGATTTATAATGTCATAAGCTATTTATTTACTTCGGTGGTGAGAACGAGTACCTACGTCTAAGCTATGAAAGTTAAGTGTTCGAATTCATGTTAGTGTGTGCAGGAGTGGCCCCAAAGCGAGATCCAACGAATCCCTCAATGCCAAGTAAGTATGTTCGACATGCAAAGGAAAATATTTTCAAGTTTTTGGAGGTATGCTAAATGTCTTGTGACCAAATTATGAATTAGTTTGGAAGTCGGTGAACGTGGCCGAGGACCTCTCCACTCGTTAAAGCTTGAACGGGTTTAGATCAGGATTGGAAAGCGTTAATGCATGAACGGGGACCAATCCACCAGTTAAAGCATGAACGGGGATCTCATGTATGTGGCAGTGTATTCGTCCCTGTCAGCCCAGTACTGTGGTTTAGTCTGATCAGGCGTATTATGTATGGGTCACTTGCTTTGAAACATGCCTCTACGCAAAATGATGAAGTTTAAGTATGTTCAAATATGTACAAGTATGCAAGCACGTTTAAGAAAAGTTTCATGTTATGGCACGTCTATGTACGTACGTAAGTATGTTCAAGTTCATTTATGCAAGTTCAAGTTCCCGTATGTATGTTCTATTTTAAAGTTGCATGTGGTTTTATTATGTATTACTCGTTACTTCTAGTTTATACGTGTTGAGTCTTTAGACTAACTAGACTTGATCGATGCAGGTGAGGATGACTTGGAGGAGACTAGGGGTGGATACCAAGGAGCTGGCTTGGACTGAGCAGGAGGCTAGGTCCGAGGACCGTCCATGTTTTAAGCCTTTTTGAAATGATCAAAATTCTCTGATTTATGTTACTTGTTATGAGATTTTAACCAGATGATTTTGGGGAAACTTTATTTTAGATCTTTTGTTGCAACTACATTTGGGACATACAGTTTATTTTATCGAATTTTGAAGGTGCACCTTTTATTTAAGAAAATTTTTAATTTTTCCGCAAATTTTTAGTAGTAAATAGTACGGTACGTTACAGTTGGTATCCGAGCGATGTTCTTGTAAAGGGTTATGCCTACTACCAGTCGCAAGAAGCTCAGGAAGTCACACTTCAATTCAGTAACTTTTAAGGTTTTAAATTTATGTTATGTATTAAGCATGGAGTTCTGATTTCAGCATGTCCATGTTTTAAATTCAATTTACGTGCATCTTATATTATTGGTATCATGTTCATGCATGTGGGGCTTACGTGTTGGGTAAATTCTGGAACACTATGCCTAGACGTTTGATTAACCGGGAAGCAAGGGATGAGGATGGAGAGGCTCAAGAGGAGGGGAGAGACGCTCCTCCTCCTCCACCTCCGGATATGCAGGCGCAGATGCTCGCAGGTATGCAGTTCTTCGCACAGTTTGCGGGGAACTAGGCTACGACAAATACATAAGCGAGGTCCAGACCAGAGGCAGTACACGAGAGGTTCAGACGGATAAGCCCAAAGGAGTTCTCGGGGACCACTTACCCGATGATAGCTGAAGGATGGATTAAGTCCATCGAAGTAATCTTCGATTTCATGGAGCTGTCAGACGCAGATAGGGTCATGTGTGCCACGTTCCTTCTGACAGGGGACGCCAGACTTTGGTGGCATAGTGAGTTGGTGTCAGTGAACTTGCAGGCACTGACGTGGAATGGTTTCAAGGAGGTCTTCTACTCCAAATACTTCACTGAGGAAGTACGCTCCAGGTTGACTAGGGAGTTCATGACGCTGCGTCAGGGAGACAGCCGCGTAGCTGAGTTCGTGGGAAAGTTTGAAAGGGGGTGCCATTTTGTGCCCCTGATAGCTAATGATGCCCAGGGGAAGTTGAGGCATTTTATGGATGGGTTGCGGCCGATCTTGCGCTGTGATGTTCGAGTTGCTGGTCCTACGACTTATGCAGTTGCCGTGTCAAGAGCTTTGACGGCAGATCATGAACAGAGGGATAATGAGGATGACCGACAGGGCAAGAGGCCCTACCAGGCTCCACAGCGGCAGCAGCAGCAGCGACCTCAGTTTAAGAGGCCGTTCCAGGGGTAGCCAGGAAAGAAGCCTTATCAGGGACCGCCAAAGGGCAAGGGTCCTATGCCACAGCAGAAGGCGCCTCAGACGCCCGGCGATTTCCCGGTGTGTCCTAAGTGCAACCGCCAGCACCCGGGGCAGTGTTTATACAGGACAAGCAAGTGTTTCAAATGCGGAGCTAGTGACCACATGTTGAAGGAGTGCCCACAGTGGAGAAAGTCGACCTAGGGAAGAGTATTCGCCATGCATGCTCAAGAGGCGAACCCAGACACGACATTACTGACCGTTAAACTTTTCTACCTAAGCTTAGTATTATTTCGCCGTGCATGTTGAAATTTTATTTAGGATTATTAGTGTGCTAGTAATACTTTTGAGTATCTTGGGATATTAATTTCTGCGATGCTTGAGGTTAATGTAGAAGTTTGAGGATATAAGTTTTGTGTTGTGCTAACGTACCTCAGAAAATATTTTCATAAAGAGAGTATCCACGAAGGCCCTGATAGACTCAGCAGCCACTCACTCCTTTATCTCAGAATCGTTCGCTATTCATCTAGACGTCAAGTCTATTCGACTCGACGTGAATTATTCAATGACATTCCCATCAGGGGAAGAGTTGTCAGCTACTAGTGTTGTCAGTGACATTGACCTTGAACTACAGGGCCACCTAGTATATGCCGTGTTGTCGATGCCAGAATTCGATATTATTTTGGGTATGGATTTGCAGACGAAGAACCGAGTCCTGATAGATTTTCAGAAAAGGTCAGTATTGGTTAGACCGTTGGGTATGGAGCAATTTATTTTTGAACCAGTCAGATGGAGAAGTTTCCTTCGTATGATCTCTTGTATGTAGGCGCGGAAACTTATTTCCAAGGGGTGTCAGGCTTTCTTGGCCAGCATCATTTCAACACCTGACATACCTACTCCGTCATTATCAGATGTGCAAGTAGTAAAAGACTTTCCAGACGTATTTTTGGATGACGTCACAGGCCTTCCACAAGAGAGAGAGGTGGATTTTTCCATTGACCTTGTTCCAGGCACTGTGCCAATCTCTAAGGCACCGCACCGTTTAACTCCAGCTCAGATGTTAGAACTCAAACAGCAGATTCAAGAGCTCCTTGACAAGGAATTCATTCGCCCTAGTTTCTCACCGTGGGGCGCACCAGTACTTTTCATAAAGAAGAAAGATGGGAGCATGAGACTGTACATCGATTCTGGGAGCTGAACAAGATAACGATCAAGAATAAATACCCATTTCCTAGAATTGAAGATTTGTTTGATCAGTTGCAGGGAGCTACAATGTTCTCTAAGATAGATCTTCTATCAGGGTATCACTAGCTGAAGGTGAAAGATGCAGATGTGCACAAGACAGCCTTCAGAACCATGTATGGGCATTACGAGTTCTTAGTGATGCCGTTTGGACTGACGAACGCTCCAGCGATTTTTATGGACTTGATGAACCGAGTATTTCAGCCCTACCTAGATCAATTCGTCATAGTATTCATTGACGATATTCTTATCTACTCGAAGAGCCATGAGGAGCACAACTAGCATTTGTGGACATTTTTGCAGTTTTGCAGACCCTGCAGAGTCGTAAGTTATTTGCGAAGTTCAGTAAGTGTGAATTCTGGTTGGAGAATGTAGCGTTTTTGGGTCATATATTGTCTAGCAATGGTATTGAAGTGGATCCAGCGAAAGTGGCAGCCGTTAAGGAATGGGTTGAGCCAATGAATGCTTCAGAGATCCGCTGTTTTCTGGGTTTAGCCGGTTACTACCGTAAGTTTATTCAGGGATTTTTGTCAATAGCAGTGCCACTCACTTCACTGACCAAGAAGAATGCTAAGTTCATGTGGAGTGGCGAGTGCCAGAAGAGCTTCGATACTTTGAAGCAAGCTCTTATTTCAGCGCCAGTGTTAGCCATCCCATCTGGGCAAGAGGATTTTGTGTTATACACCGATGCATCTAAGCTAGGGTTGGGCCCAGTGTTGATGCAGCATGGTCGTTGGGGATCGATGGGTAATCGTTGTTGCATTTAGGTATGTTAGTATGATGTTGGGTTGGTAATTGGTGTACCGGTTAGAGTCGATAGACACTTGAATTCAATAGATGTCATAAGAAGCGATTTGGTGTTAAGTCCCGTGTTTTGAGTTGCATCGAGTCGTAGGTTGGATGTCGTTTATTCGGGGCGTTTGTACGAGTTGTATCAGAGTAGTAGCATCCTAGGATGGGTCTTGAGGCATCGGGTCATAGTCCGTACAATCATGTTTAGAGTGTTGAGCATCACATGTATTGAATTTTCGTTGGTTCCCTTTCACCGAGGGTACATGGACCCAGACCCGGACCCAGGCACGGGGTCCGTGCCTTTGTTCATTCCGAAGTGTCATTTTGCCGGGTCTACACGAACCCTTACACGGACCTAGGCACGGGGTCCGTGCCTTTTTTTTGCATGCATTTTACTGTACCTACACGGACCCGGACCCGGACCCGGACCCGGACCTGGGCACGGGGTCCGTGTACCTCCTGTTTGGGAATAGCTTAGGTTTCCTTTTGAGATTTGTTTTGGGGTTCTATGTCATGGCTTAATAAAATTATTAAACGAGGTCAAGTCCCGAGAGATTTATAATGTCATAAGCTATTTATTTACTTCGGTGGTGAGAACGAGTACCTACGTCTAAGCTATGAAAGATAAGTGTTCGAATTCATGTTAGTGTGTGCAGGAGTGGCCCCAAAGCGAGATCCAACGAATCCCTCAATGCCAAGTAAGTATGTTCGACATGCAAAGGAAAATATTTTCAAGTTTTTGGAGGTATGCTAAATGTCTTGTGACCAAATTATGAATTAGTTTGGAAGTCGGTGAACGTGGCCGAGGACCTCTCCACTCGTTAAAGCTTGAACGGGTTTAGATCAGGATTGGAAAGCGTTAATGCATGAACGGGGACCAATCCACCAGTTAAAGCATGAACGGGGATCTCATGTATGTGGCAGTGTATTCGTCCCTGTCAGCCCAGTACTGTGGTTTAGTCTGATCAGGCGTATTATGTATGGGTCACTTGCTTTGAAACATGCCTCTACGCAAAATGATGAAGTTTAAGTATGTTCAAATATGTACAAGTATGCAAGCATGTTTAAGAAAAGTTTCATGTTATGGCACGTCTATGTACGTACGTAAGTATGTTCAAGTTCATTTATGCAAGTTCAAGTTCCCGTATGTATGTTCTATTTTAAAGTTGCATGTGGTTTTATTATGTATTACTCGTTACTTCTAGTTTATACGTGTTGAGTCTTTAGACTAACTAGACTTGATCGATGCAGGTGAGGATGACTTGGAGGAGACTAGGGGTGGATACCAAGGAGCTGGCTTGGACTGAGCAGGAGGCTAGGTCCGAGGACCGTCCATGTTTTAAGCCTTTTTGAAATGATCAAAATTCTCTGATTTATGTTACTTGTTATGAGATTTTAACCAGATGATTTTGGGGAAACTTTATTTTAGATCTTTTGTTGCAACTACATTTGGGACATACAGTTTATTTTATCGAATTTTGAAGGTGCACCTTTTATTTAAGAAAATTTTTAATTTTTCCGCAAATTTTTAGTAGTAAATAGTACGGTACGTTACAGTTGGTATCCGAGCGATGTTCTTGTAAAGGGTTATGCCTACTACCAGTCGCAAGAAGCTCACGAAGTCACACTTCAATTCAGTAACTTTTAAGGTTTTAAATTTATGTTATGTATTAAGCATGGAGTTCTGATTTCAGCATGTCCATGTTTTAAATTCAATTTACGTGCATCTTATATTATTGGTATCATGTTCATGCATGTGGGGCTTACGTGTTGGGTAAATTCTGGAACACTATGCCTAGACGTTTGATTAACCGGGAAGCAAGGGATGAGGATGGAGAGGCTCAAGAGGAGGGGAGAGACGCTCCTCCTCCTCCACCTCCGGATATGCAGGCGCAGATGCTCGCAGGTATGCAGTTCTTCGCACAGTTTGCGGGGAACTAGGCTACGACAAATACATAAGCGAGGTCCAGACCAGAGGCAGTACACGAGAGGTTCAGACGGATAAGCCCAAAGGAGTTCTCGGGGACCACTGACCCGATGATAGCTGAAGGATGGATTAAGTCCATCGAAGTAATCTTCGATTTCATGGAGCTGTCAGACGCAGATAGGGTCATGTGTGCCACGTTCCTTCTGACAGGGGACGCCAGACTTTGGTGGCATAGTGAGTTGGTGTCAGTGAACTTGCAGGCACTGACGTGGAATGGTTTCAAGGAGGTCTTCTACTCCAAATACTTCACTGAGGAAGTACGCTCCAGGTTGACTAGGGAGTTCATGACGCTGCGTCAGGGAGACAGCAGCGTAGCTGAGTTCGTGGGAAAGTTTGAAAGGGGGTGCCATTTTGTGCCCCTGATAGCTAATGATGCCCAGGGGAAGTTGAGGCATTTTATGGATGGGTTGCGGCCGATCTTGCGCTGTGATGTTCGAGTTGCTGGTCCTACGACTTATGCAGTTGCCGTGTCAAGAGCTTTGGCGGCAGATCATGAACAGAGGGATAATGAGGATGACCGACAGGGCAAGAGGCCCTACCAGGCTCCACAGCGGCAGCAGCAGCAGCGACCTCAGTTTAAGAGGCCGTTCCAGGGGTAGCCAGGAAAGAAGCCTTATCAGGGACCGCCAAAGGGCAAGGGTCCTATGCCACAGCAGAAGGCGCCTCAGACGCCCGGCGATTTCCCGGTGTGTCCTAAGTGCAACCGCCAGCACCCGGGGCAGTGTTTATACAGGACAAGCAAGTGTTTCAAATGCGGAGCTAGTGACCACATGTTGAAGGAGTGCCCACAGTGGAGAAAGTCGACCTAGGGAAGAGTATTCGCCATGCATGCTCAAGAGGCGAACCCAGACACGACATTACTGACCGTTAAACTTTTCTACCTAAGCTTAGTATTATTTCGCCGTGCATGTTGAAATTTTATTTAGGATTATTAGTGTGCTAGTAATACTTTTGAGTATCTTGGGATATTAATTTCTGCGATGCTTGAGGTTAATGTAGAAGTTTGAGGATATAAGTTTTGTGTTGTGCTAACGTACCTCAGAAAATATTTTCATAAAGAGAGTATCCACGAAGGCCCTGATAGACTCAGCAGCCACTCACTCCTTTATCTCAGAATCGTTCGCTATTCATCTAGACGTCAAGTCTATTCGACTCGACGTGAATTATTCAATGACATTCCCATCAGGGGAAGAGTTGTCAGCTACTAGTGTTGTCAGTGACATTGACCTTGAACTACAGGGCCACCTAGTATATGCCGTGTTGTCGATGCCAGAATTCGATATTATTTTGGGTATGGATTTGCAGACGAAGAACCGAGTCCTGATAGATTTTCAGAAAAGGTCAGTATTGGTTAGACCGTTGGGTATGGAGCAATTTATTTTTGAACCAGTCAGATGGAGAAGTTTCCTTCGTATGATCTCTTGTATGTAGGCGCGGAAACTTATTTCCAAGGGGTGTCAGGCTTTCTTGGCCAGCATCATTTCAACACCTGACATACCTACTCCGTCATTATCAGATGTGCAAGTAGTAAAAGACTTTCCAGACGTATTTTTGGATGACGTCACAGGCCTTCCACAAGAGAGAGAGGTGGATTTTTCCATTGACCTTGTTCCAGGCACTGTGCCAATCTCTAAGGCACCGCACCGTTTAACTCCAGCTCAGATGTTAGAACTCAAACAGCAGATTCAAGAGCTCCTTGACAAGGAATTCATTCGCCCTAGTTTCTCACCGTGGGGCGCACCAGTACTTTTCATAAAGAAGAAAGATGGGAGCATGAGACTGTACATCGATTCTGGGAGCTGAACAAGATAACGATCAAGAATAAATACCCATTTCCTAGAATTGAAGATTTGTTTGATCAGTTGCAGGGAGCTACAATGTTCTCTAAGATAGATCTTCTATCAGGGTATCACTAGCTGAAGGTGA
This sequence comes from Primulina tabacum, assembly GCF_025594145.1. Classification (NCBI taxonomy): domain Eukaryota; kingdom Viridiplantae; phylum Streptophyta; class Magnoliopsida; order Lamiales; family Gesneriaceae; genus Primulina; species Primulina tabacum. Next base: position 16,927,272 of record NC_134558.1, read on the forward strand.
AAGATGCAGATGTGCACAAGACAGCCTTCAGAACCATGTATGGGCATTACGAGTTCTTAGTGATGCCGTTTGGACTGACGAACGCTCCAGCGATTTTTATGGACTTGATGAACCAAGTATTTCAGCCCTACCTAGATCAATTCGTCATAGTATTCATTGACGATATTCTTATCTACTCGAAGAGCCATGAGGAGCACAACTAGCATTTGTGGACATTTTTGCAGTTTTGCAGACCCTGCAGAGTCGTAAATTATTTGCGAAGTTCAGTAAGTGTGAATTATGGTTGGAGAATGTAGCGTTTTTGGGTCATATATTGTCTAGCAATGGTATTGAAGTGGATCCAGCGAAAGTGGCAGCCGTTAAGGAATGGGTTGAGCCAATGAATGCTTCAGAGATCCGCTGTTTTCTGGGTTTAGCCGGTTACTACCGTAAGTTTATTCAGGGATTTTTGTCAATAGCAGTGCCACTCACTTCACTGACCAAGAAGAATGCTAAGTTCATGTGGAGTGGCGAGTGCCAGAAGAGCTTCGATACTTTGAAGCAAGCTCTTATTTCAGCGCCAGTGTTAGCCATGCCATCTGGGCAAGAGAATTTTGTGTTATACACCGATGCATCTAAGCTAGGGTTGGGCCCAGTGTTGATGCAGCATGGTCGTTGGGGATCGATGGGTAATCGTTGTTGCATTTAGGTATGTTAGTATGATGTTGGGTTGGTAATTGGTGTACCGGTTAGAGTCGATAGACACTTGAATTCAATAGATGTCATAAGAAGCGATTTGGTGTTAAGTCCCGTGTTTTGAGTTGCATCGAGTCGTAGGTTGGATGTCGTTGATTCGGGGCGTTTGTACGAGTTGTATCAGAGTAGTAGCATCATAGGATGGGTCTCGAGGCATCGGGTCATAGTCCGTACAATCATGTTTAGAGTGTTGAGCATCACATGTATTGAATTTTCGTTGGTTCCCTTTCACCGAGGGTACATGGACCCAGACCCGGACCCAGGCACGGGGTCCGTGCCTTTGTTCATTCCGAAGTGTCATTTTGCCGGGTCTACACGAACCCTTACACGGACCTAGCCACGGGGTCCGTGCCTTTTTTTGCATGCATTTTACTGTACCTACACGGACCCGGACCCGGACCCGGACCTGGGCACGGGGTCCGTGTACCTCCTGTTTGGGAAAAGCTTAGTTTTCCCTTTGAGATTTGTTTTGGGGTTCTATGTCATCGCTTAATACAATTATTAAACGAGGTCAAGTCCCGAGAGATTTATAATGTCATAAGCTATTTTTTTACTTCGGTGGTGAGTACGAGTACCTACGTCTAAGCTATGAAAGATAAGTGTTCGAATTCATGTTAGTGTGTGCAGGAGTGGCCCCAAAGCGAGATCCAACGAATCCCTCAATGCCAAGTAAGTATGTTCGACATGCAAAGGAAAATATTTTCAAGTTTTTGGAGGTATGCTAAATGTCTTGTGACCAAATTATGAATGAGTTTGGAAGTCGGTGAACGTGGCCGAGGACCTCTCCCACTCGTTAAAGCTTGAACGGGTTTAGATCAGGATTGGAAAGCGTTAATGCATGAACGGGGACCAATCCACCAGTTAAAGCATGAACGGGGATCTCATGTATGTGGCAGTGTATTCGTCCCTGTCAGCCCAGTACTGTGGTTTAGTCTGATCAGGCGTATTATGTATGGGTCACTTGCTTTGAAACATGCCTCTACGCAAAATGATGAAGTTTAAGTATGTTCAAATATGTACAAGTATGCAAGCACGTTTAAGAAAAGTTTCATGTTATGGCACGTTTCTGTATGTACGTACGTATGTTCAAGTTCATTCATGCATGTTCAAGTTCCCGTATGTATGTTCTATTTTAAAGTTGCATGTGGTTTTATTATGTATTACTCGTTACTTCCAGTTTATACGTGTTGAGTCTTTAGACTCACTAGACTTGATCGATGCAGGTGAGGATGACTTGGAGGAGACTAGGGGTGGAGACCAAGGAGCTGGCTTGGACTGAGCAGGAGGCTAGGCCCGAGGATCGCCCATGTTTTAAGCCTTTTGGAAATGATCAAAATACTCTGATTTATGTAATTATTTATGAGATTTTAACCAGACGCTTTTGGGGAAACTTTATTTTAGATCTTTTGTTGCAAACACTTTTGGGACGTACAGTTTATTATTTCGAATTTTGAAGGTTCACCTTTTAATTAAAAAAAATTTTAATTTTTTCACAAATTTTAAGTAGTAAAAAATACGGTACGTTACACGTGCCATTGTCATAAAACTTTTCTTAAACATGCTTGCATAATTGAGCATACTTGAACATACATAACTTCATCATTTTGCGTAGAGGCATGTTTCAAAGCGAGTTACCCATACATAAATACGCATAATCAGATTAAACCACAGTACTGGGCTGACAGGGACGAATCCACTGCCACATACATGAGATCCCCATTCATGCTTTAAGAGGTGGATTGGTCCTCGTTCTTGCTTTAACGCTTTCCAATCCTGATCTAAATCCGTTCATGCTTTAACGGGGTGGAGAGGTTCTCGGCCACGTTCACCGACTTCCAAACCCATTCATAATTTGGTCACAAGACATTTAGCATACCTCAAAAACATGAAAATATTTTCTTTTGCACGTCGAACATACTTACTTGGCGTTGAGAGATTCGTTGGATCTCACTTGTGGCCACTGCTGCACATGCTAACATGCTACCATGAACTTTAAATTCCACAACTTAATCATGCCTATCGAATGCATCACCCAATGAATTACTAACTTATGACCTTCTACAAATGCTCGGGACTTCACCGTAATAACCAACATACTAACCCCCGACTCAATCCCGAAACAAATCTTGTCAAGAAGTATGAATTTCCTCACCCAATAGAAGGTACGAACCTTGCTTAAAACATAGTTCAACGTTCCCAAATCAAACTTCATGACATCTAAATTAACTTTTAGTATACTAGGACATAATGACTTAATAGTACCCAAAGAAAGCAAGAACACCTAGATTTAAAGCCAAAAATCTGCCCGAAGTAGCGCCTAGGCGCTGCCCTGCTTTGCTGCGGCATTGCCTGTTGCGTACCAGCAGCGCTGCGGCGCTGCAGCTTGCTGGAACAAACCTGCAGCGCTGCTGTGCCAGCAGTGCGGCGCTGCGGTGCTAGTCTTGCGCTAGCACACCCCAAAAATTCTGCACATGAGTTCCCTATGACTTCTAATGCATACACAACTTAACCAACCCGAGACAACACCTCAAAATTCACATGATCAACCCAATGGACACTCCTAAACACAGCAAGGAACCTCCGGCGATTTCCAACGAAGCCTGCAACAAGAAATTCTCAAGAACACGTCAATAACATAATTTTTCAAAAAACGCAGTTTGAGCATTCCCACGAAAAACACCATTACTCCCTCAATTTTTATCCAAATATTTTAATTTTACTTTCAAATCGAAGGTATCAAAAAGTTCTACGTTTTATATGTTGAAAGTTTTTCGAAAAAGTCGACCGAAAAGTCGTAGTATTTAATTTGACATCAAAATTCGAGTTTTAGAACTAAAAATTATTTCAAAATCGATCCAATCATGTTTGCGCAAAATTCTTCATAAAATCCAAATGTTTTTTTTTCATACAATAAACATAAAAATCATTACTATGACAAGATCGATGCAGAAACGAAATAATATATGTGCCTTTAGATCCTTAACGTTACCGAAACGACGACTCCGACGCGGGAAGGAAGCGAGGGTTGATCCGGGACGCTTGTGGGACGGTTTTTTTGCAATAAAATTCACCAAAAACTTTCTGGAAAACTCGAAGGAAAGGGGCGGCTGCTTACCCTCAAGAACCCTAGGTTTTGATCTTCTCAAAAATGATAAAAATCTGAATTGTGATAGTGTGTGTGTGTGTTTTGCCGATTTCAGTGTGTGTAAAACGTGTGTGCGCGTGTGTTTTGAGTGAAAAACGTGTGTGTGTGTCTTGCTTAGGGGTATTTAAGTTGCTTAATGATAATTAAAAATGTTACTTAAAAGTTAATCCCCTAATTACCAAAAATTAAATTGCACAATGCTAACTTTAAAAGCTTTAAAAATCCTAAAATCACTAAATAGAAAAATTAGACTTTTAAAAAATGTTAAAAACTTATAAATCATTTAAAAATGCCCCAATCCTAACTTAAAATAAATTACCACATTTTAAAATTACCAAAAATTCTCCCCGGTCTCTTCTCCTCGATCCCCCATCGAATATTCGCCTGAAACATGAAACTCGAGAAAATATTTTAACGTGCATCACATAAACATAGATTATTTAAAATAATGTAATTTAAATAAATCATGCATGGCTAAAACTCTTTTCTAAATTAAAATAAATGATTTAACAAATAAATAAATGCATGGGTTTTACGTGTACTGATTTTGGGCTCTACAGTTCCTCCCCCACTTATATAAATTTCGTCCTCGAAATTAAATCTTACCAAACAATTTTGGGTAGCGGTTCCTCATATCTGCCTCGGTGCTTCCTCCACTGATTGATTCAGCCACAGGACTTTGACCAACTTGGTCACCTTGTTCCGAAGTCTGCGCTCCTGTCTGTCTAGGATTTGGACGGGTCTTTCCACATATGACAGGTCTGGAGCAAGCTGTAACGGTTCATAGCTCAACACATGCGAAAGATTAGCTAGATACTTCCTCAACATTGAGACATGGAACACATTGTGTACCCCGGCCAGATTCGGCGGGAGGGCAACAAGATAAGCTAGTGTCCCAACTCTGTCAAGAATCTCAAACGGTCCAATGAATCTCGGACTAAGCTTGCCTCTCTTCCCAAATCTCAAAACGCCCTTCATAGTTGCTATCTTCACAAAAACGTGATCACCTACGGTAAACTATAGATCTCTTCTCCTCTTGTCAGCATAACTCTTTTGACGACTCTGGGCGGTCTTCATCCTGTCTCGAATCTTGACCACCACATCTGCAGTCTGCTGAACAATCTCTGGACCAAGTTATGCTCTTTCACCGACTTCGTCCCAATGAATCGGCGATCTGCACTTCCTTCCATACAATGCTTCGTAGGGAGCCATACCTATAGATGATTGGAAACTGTTGTTGTAGGTAAACTCCACTAAAGGTAGCTTTGATTCCCAAGTCCCTTGGAAATCGATCATACAGGCTTGCAATAAATCCTCCAAAATTTGAATCACTCGCTCAGACTGGCCATCTGTCTGCGGGTGAAAAGCTGTACTGAATAGCAATTTTGTCCCCATGGCTGTATGTAGGCTCTTTCAGAAGGACGATGTAAGCCTCGGGTCCCTGTCGAACACAATAGAAACTGGGATCCCGTGCAAATGAATGATCTCCCTGATATAAAGCTCTGCATACTGCGTCATGTAGAAAGTCGTCTTCACTGGCAAGAAGTGCGCTGACTTAGTGAGTCGATCCACTATGACCCAAATGGCATTGGATCCTTTAATTGATCTCGGCAAGCCAATAACGAAGTCCATGGTGATATTCTTCCATTTCCACTCGGGGATAGGGAGTGGCTTAAGCATCCCTGCTGGCCTCTGATGCTCTGCCTTTACTTGCTGACAAGCGAGGCACTCAGACACAAACCGACGGATGTCTCTCTTCATACCTGCTCACCAATACAAACTCTGCAAGTCTTTGTACATCTTGGTGCCTCCTGGGTGAATGGAATATGGAGATGCATGTGCCTCTATTAGAATATCCTCTCTGACCGAATCAATACTAGGCACCCACATTCTACCTCTGTATCTCACGATACCATCAGACACTGAGTAAAGTACGCTGCCCTTGGCCTCATCTCTCAGCCTCCACTTCTGCAACTGTTCATCTGAAGTCTCTCCTCTATGGATTTGGTCTAGCAATTCAGACTTGACAATCATATTAGATAGCCTGAGAGCTCTGCCCTTGGGATAAACCTCTAAACCAAACATCTGAATCTCGAACTGAAGAGGTCTCTGTACTGACAACTGTGCTATGACCGCAACCTTTTGGCTCAAGGCATCTGCCACGACATTAGCTTTCCCTGGATGGTAGCTAATCTCGCAATCATAGTCTTTCACCAATTCTAACCACCGTCTCTGTCTCATATTCAGCTCTTTCTGCTTGAAGAAATACTTGAAACTCTTATGATCAGTGAATATCTGGCATTTCTCGCCTTACAAATAGTGTCTTCAAATCTTCAAAGCAAAGACCACGGCTGCTAATTCCAGATCGTGAGTCGGGTAGTTCTTCTCGTGCACCTTCAATTGCCTGGAAGCATAAGCTATGACCCGACCATGTTGCATCAAAATTGCGCCTAAACCGAGCTTAGATGCATCTGTGTATAGCACAAAATCTCCTTGCCCTGGTGGCATGGCTAACACTGGCGCTGAAATAAGGGCTTGTTTCAAAGTATCGAAGCTCTTCTGACATTCCTCAGTCCACACGAATTTAGCATTCTTCTTAGTCAGTGAAGTGAGCGGTACTGCTATCGACGAAAACTCCTGGATAAACTTACGGTAGTAACCGGCTAAACCCAGAAAGCTGCGGATCTCTGATGCGTTCTTTGGCTCAACCCATTCCTTAACAGCTGCCACCTTTGCGGAATCCACCTCAATCTCACTGCTAGACACTATGTGACCCAAAAACGCTACCTTCTCCAACCAGAATTCACACTTACTGAACTTCGCAAATAACTTGCGACTCTACAAGATCTGTAAAATTGTCCTCAATTACTGGCTGTGCTCCTCATGGTTCTTCGAGTAAATAAGAATATCGTCAATAAAAACTATGACGAATTGATCAAGGTAAGGCTGAAATACTCGGTTCATGAGGTCCATGAATATTGCTGGAGCATTCGTCAATCCAAATTGCATCACCAAGAACTCGTAATGCCCATATCTGATCCTGAAAGCTGTCCTATGAACATCTGCCTCTTTCACCTTCAGCTGATGATACCCTGATCGATGATCTATTTTAGAGAACACTGTAGCTCCCTGCAACTGATCAAACAAGTCCTCGATCCTTGGAAGTGGGTATTTATTCTTGATCGTTACCTTGTTCAGCTCCCGGTAATCAATGCACAGTCTCATGCTCCCATCTTTCTTTTTCACAAAGAGCACTGGTGCGTCCCATGGTGAGAAACTAGGGCGAATGAATTCCTTGTCCAGAAGCTCCTGAATCTGCTGTTTGAGTTCTAGCATCTCAGCTGGAGCTAATCGATATGGTGGCTTGGAGATTGGCACTGTGCCTGGCATAAGGTCAATAGCAAACTCCACCTCTCTCTCTTGTGGAAGGCCGGGTAACATCGTCTGGGAATACATCAGGAAAATCTCTGACTACTGGTACCTTAGATATAGATGGAGTGGGTACGTCAGGTGTTGAAATTATGCTGGCCAAGAAAGCCTGACACCCTTTGGAAATGAGTCTCCGCGCCTGCATGCAAGAAATCATGCGAGGGAAACTTCTCCATCTGTCTGGTTCAAATAGAAACTGCTCCATGCCCAACAGTCTGACCAACGCTGACCTTTTCTCAAAATCAATCAGAACTCTGTTCTTCGTCAGCCAGTCCATACCCAAAATAATATCAAATTCTGGCATTGGAAACACTATCAGATCGGCATATACTAGGAGGCCCTGCAGTTCTAGATCAATATCTCTGACACGCTGGTAGCTAACAGTTCTTCCCCTCATGGGACTCTCACCGAGTAGTTCACGTCAAGGCCGATGGACTTGATGTCCAAGTGATTAGCGAATGTCTCCGAGATAAAAGAGTGAGTGGCTCCTGGATCTATCAGGGCCTTCGTGGCTAATCTCTTTATGAAAAAGTTTCCTCAGAGACGTTAGCACAACACATTAAATTATATCCCAAAAATTCTAACATAAACCTTATGCAATGAAAGACACCAAAATGCCAACTAGCATCTTAATAATCCCAAATTAAGAACAAACATGCAAGGCAAAAATTGAATATTGTACTGAATTACATAAATTACCAGTCAACAGTGTCGTGTCTGGGTTCGCCTCTTGAGTGTTCATGGCGAATATCCTCCCTTGTGTCAGCTGCGTCCACTGCGGGCAGTCCTTCAACATGTGGTCGCTGGCTCCACATTTAAAACATTTTCCTGATCCACATAAGCACTGTCCCGGGTGCTGGCGGTTGCATTTAGGACACACTGGGAAATTACCAGGCCTCTGAGGCGCCCTCTACTGTTGAATATGACCCTTGCCCTTTGGCGGTGTGGCGCCCCAAACCTCGCCACGTAATCATACAACATGTGACGTCATATGCATAAAAATTTTCTTGTCGACGACATAATAATATAACGCATATACGACAAAATAATGCCATCACCACATTATCTACGCCAGTGTAGCTGAAACAGTATAATAAATACATACACAACAACTCAAATAAGACAATAAGCTATACTATTTCTATCTACTATCAACTACAGAACTGTTTGACTAGACACACATAGTCTTTCACCACTATCCTGTCTCATGGCATAGTCCTGTAACCTGTCCAACAGAAACAGCCCCCAAAGGGTGAGCATATACAACAATCATCATCGTAATATATAATAGTTATATTAACAACAACATAAGATATAACTGAAATGATAACAGAAATACCCCCTTTGCCGTTTCTAGACAATCAACCATCAACAACCTCAACTACATCACACTGCAACAATAACATCGACGATACGTCGCACCCTAACTCCGGCGACAGCAATATCTTCGATGTGAATAACAATATCGACGATACGTCGCACCCCAATACGGCGACATCAATATTGTCGAACGAATAACATCAACGATACGTCGCACCCCAACTCCGGCGACAACAATATCGTTGAACGAACAACATCAACGTGACGTCACCCAACAACGACAGCCAACAACATCGACAATAATAAACAAAAACATATATAATATCAAATCACCCATATCCAGTGATTTACCATCGTTCAACACAATAGTATTCATCAATACTAAACTATAACAACATATGCTCGTACGTCAACACGTACCTGATAATCGAGTATATATATCAAATCTGGCTACTTCTTTGATCCTGAGGCTTGTGATGTATCTAAATATTTCAACAATAATTATCAGATCATTGTCACCGTATCAACACAGTTATAACAGCCTCAATATATAACATCAAATAGCACAACAAAAATTAATTCAACAAAATATAAAACTCGATTATAAATTATTATCGCTAAACAATTTAATATTCTGGTGTATTTAATTCACAATACTACCATCAAATACACCCTAATTAATTTAACATCAAATAATAGGCTATTTTACAACATCCGTCAAATTGCGAAAACTTTATATCAACGTGCAGCCTATACTTCGTAGACTCCAAATACATAATCAGAATTAATAAGAGTTGAAAAACAACTCACCAATTTCAATTCAACAATTAAAAATTCCTAATTATAATAATTTAGGAATAGTTCAAAACAACAACACAATAATCTTCTCTACTTCGTTAAAATCATACACTATTCAACAATCTTCAATTTCAGTATGATTTAATAATTTATCGGATTTATTTCAGAAATCGACGAATTTCAAACACCAAAACTATAAACTTTATACCTTAAATCGAAGACCTCGTGTCAACGATCCCAGAACTGAAGTCGGTTCGTCGATTAGATAAAACGATAAGTCGCAAGATTGAAAAGAAAATCAAAATTCTATTTTCTCTCCTAACCCTCTTCTCTCGTTCTCTCTGTTCAAATACCTTCTGCCAAAATGAATGAAACTCACGTGAGTTTCATATTTATCATCTTTTCTTTTTTTTTCTTTTTCTTTTATATTATATTAATAAAAAAATATAATATAATATAATTTATAATATTTAACATTTTAACACCGGTATATCCCTTTGGACCAGTCAAACGATCAAATTTTTCAAAACTCAAAACATGAAACTTCTATATCTTTGAGTTTTCTACGTTATATCCAAATTTTAAATCATTTGGACTTCATATGATCAAAATATGTCATACTTCGCTCTTTAAAAATCATTAATTATTTAGTAATATCACATTACTAAATCAACAAATTGTGATATTTACTTCATGCATTACATTTCTACCCCCCTTAAATGAATTTCGACCCTGAAATTAATCAACAACAGTAATAACATAGATAAATAAAGATACGTCATACCATCATAATAAATAGGGGTAGAGCTCCCTCATATGCCGCTCTGTCTCCCAAGTGGCCTCTTCGACACCTCTATGCTCCCACTGAACCTTCACCATCGGTATAAGCTTACTACGAAGCTTTCGTTCAGATCGATCCAGAATACAAACTGGTCTCTCAACATAAGATACATCAGGTTCTAACTGAACCTCAGAAATATCCAACACATGTGAAGGATCCGGCTCATACTTCCGCAACATCGACACATGAAACACATCATGAATACCAGATAAAGATGGAGGTAGAGCCAATCGATAAGCCAAAGTGCCTATCCGCTGCAATATCTCATACGGACCAATATACCTCGGTGCCAACTTTCCTTTCATACCAAATCGCACTGTGCCATGAAAAGGAGTAACTTTCAAAAATACTCGATCGCCCTGCTGAAACTCTAAGGGTCTTCGTCTTTTATTGGCATATGCGGCCTGTCTATCTTGAGCTGCTTTCAATCGTTGCTGTATCAACTTTACTTTCTGTTCCAACTCATGAATCATATCAGGACCGTAACTGCAGCTCGATCAACATCATCCCAGTATAACGGAGATCTACAACGTCTCCCATACAATGCCTCAAATGGAGCCATCTGAATACTACTCTGATAACTATTGTTATATGCAAACTCCACCAATGGAATAGATGACTGCCAAACAGATTTAAAATCCATAACATAAGCACGCAACATATCCTCCAGCATCTGAATAGTACGCTCAGTCTGACCATCTGTCTGGGATGATAAGCTGTACTCAATATCAACTCTGTCCCCATCGCAGTTTGCAATCCTTCCCAAAAATGAGAAGTAAATCGAGGATCTCTAACAGATATAATAGACACTGGAATCCCATGCAACCGTACAATCTCTCGTATATACAACTGTGCCATCGTCAAGTACATACTACTCATGCTATAGGGTATAAAATGTGCAACTTTCGTCAATCGATCAACGATCACCCAAATAGCATCAATAGTTCCAGTGATTCTTGGCAAATGAGTCAAAAAATCCATCGATATGTGCTCCCATTTCCAAGTCGGTACTTCTAAACTCCTCAATTCACCTCCCGGCCTTTTCCTCTCAGCTTTGATTTGTTGACAATTGAGACATCGACGTACAAAATCAATCACATCACGTTTCATTCCTTTCCACCAAAACTGAGAGCCTAGATCCTTATACATCTTCTTGCCACCATGGTGGATAGAATATCGACTACAATGTGCACGCCGCAACAGGCCTTGGCGCAACTCAGATATATCAGGAACTACCCATCTATCATTCATCCTCAAACTGCCATCACCAGCCACTCGAAAACGAGTATCTTGTTTCTGAGAAACTAACTTCTTCCATTGCTGAACTCTCTCTTCTGTCATATGTGCATCACGAATACAACCATATATATCAGGTTCAGCTAATAAGGTAGATACCTGGATAGGAGCCGTCGAGATATCAAAATCATATCCCAAGGAACAACAAGACATCATCATAGCAGATAAGCGACCCACATCCTCTGCCGTACAACTCACTTTACGACTCTGTGCATCAGCTGTGTAAGATTGGCTCGACCAAGATGATATTCAGTCTCACAATCATAATCCTTCAGCAAATCTAGCCATCGTCTCTGTCTCTTATTCAACTTTGTCTGTGTAAACAGAAATCTCAAGCTCTTATGATCAGTATAAATCGTAAACGAGGTACCATATAAATAGTGTCACCATATCTTCAAGGAAAAGATAATGGCTGCCAACTCCAAATCATGCACAGGGTACCTTGTTTCATGTGGTTTCAGCTGTCTCGAGGCATATACCACAACATGTCGATCCTGCATCAAAACACATCCCAAACCATGTAATGATTCATCAGTATAAACAACAAACCTATCGTTTTCTGTAGGAATTGATAACACCGATGCAGTCGTCAGTCGATGCTTCAACTCCTGAAAACTCCTCTCACGTGCTTCAGACCACTGAAATCGCACACCTTTCTGGGTCAACTGTGTCAAAGGTCTAGCAATATTTTAAAATCCCTCGATAAATCGACGATAATAACCTGCTAAACCCAAGAAACTACGGATCTCTGGTACAGATGTAGGTGCAGACCACTGTAACACGGTGTTTGGTGTTTTCACTACCGCAAGTGTACGGTGTCAAGTTTTAGTACTGGTTAAAGTACAGATATCGATCCCACAAGGAGTGTATATATAAATGTATATCAGTGCTTGTAATTAAAATAGTCCAAACTTTATCTAGACAATTCGATAGAATGGTTGATTTACTTACACGAATAGATTGAAAACAAATAATTAATCTAATACCGGATTAAGGAAAATATCAAGGAGAGAGCATCTAGAGAAATGACTTCACTAAGTTTCCACGACAATTATTCCAAGTTAAATTTATATTCCTGAATTCCAATTATTTAATTACCAAGAACACTTAATTATTTTATTCCCCCTTTCCCAAGTGACGAATAAATTGTATAAATCAAACTTCGATTCAATTATTCCTAATAAAATCTAAGTTTAATTGATACATGCAAATAATGTTCTTACCTAAACCTCGCTAAAGTTATACGCCTTCCGAACGATATAAACATTCCACGATGTGTCTCTAATAATATATAATCCTAGTCCCTCTCCCGAGTTATAGAACTAATCAAACAACGAACAATTTGTGGCCAATAAATTGCAGAGAAATAAACACAGAGAAACACAATTAAATATGCAATGGAATTCAATCATATAAAATAACCACGTCAAATCATCGTGTCCACAAAGCTACATAATTCTCTAGAATGGGAAATTAGTTCATCACGAAATCCAAGCGAAGACAAGACATATTTTCAGTTATAGACATCGCCACACAGTAGAATATATAAAAAAACGTAGGAAAAGATAACAAATCCGATGTGTCGTCTCCGTCCCCGGATCCGTTGTTCTTCGTATTTGTGGCTGTTCTTCGCACTCTGAATCCTCGTCTCGTGTATGCGCTCTGATTTCTCGTGATTTTCTCCAAGGCGGCTAGCTTCTCTCGTATCTTTCTTCCCCAAGACGGCCTCTCCCATTTCTGATCTAGCTCGCGCATTATATAAGGCTTTCTGGAACGCCGTGCGCGCGGTGGCGCGAGTTCTAGCGCTGCTGCGCGGCTGCTTCCGTGCGCTCGGGTGATGCGTGTGTGTGCGCGGTTGCGCATGAAGTCGCGCGGCCGCGCCTAAGTGTCTGGTCACTCGCCTGTATTGGTGCGCGCGCGCCTGCGCGTGCCTCTCGGGTTTTCTGCTGCTTCCGTGCGCTCGGGTGAGCGAGATGTCGTGCGATCGCGCGTAAGCTTCTGTTCTCCCGCCCATGTATATGTGCGCGCGCGGTCGCGCGTAAAGTGGCGCGGCCGTGCGCACCTTTCTGTCGATTTCCTTGCACATCATCGCGCGCAGCTGCGCGTGATCTCGCGCGGTCGCGCGCGAGGTTCTGTTCGGGGGCTTCTTGGCACTATGTTTTCCTGACTCTACTCGGCTTCGTGTCCGCTATTTTCTCCATTCCTGAAATGACAACAGAAACAAACCACAAAACGCATAATTCTGTTCGAAACAAGCATAATTCAAAATGGATTCTAAAATAAATTAAGTGCAAATCTTGCACTTATCAAACCCCCCAAACTTGAACTTTTGCTAGTCCCGAGCAAAATAGAATAAAAGCTAATAACTAAGGAAAAGGTTAACGCCACTACTAAAGTCATGGTTATGCGAAAAGTGATATTGACCTCCGACTCATCTAATTTCATGTAATTCACGATTTCCCAAGAGTCACATGTGTGTGTGATATGTCAATGTTCGTTTACCCCATCGAATGCTCAAATAGAGTTGTAATGCCCATTCGCCTTACAGAATCAAGAAATCCTCAGTTCAGTTCAACTCACACTTCATCAAAATATAAATTTGCATTCACAGATCACATAGGACTTTGTCGGTGATTATTTGGCTCGAAAGATGGTCAATCACAAGTATGCCAAAGATGAAATCACAAAATGAGATGCTTGCAAGCAAGTGATTAAAGTCTATACTCGTTGACAATGTTTTTCAGGTATCCATAGGCTTGATTTGAACAACTTTTCTCCACTAGTATATTGGATAAATATGACAAGGTTAATAGGTCTTGTAAGCTTGTAACGTCAGGCCACGGCTCACGGCTACAATAAAGGGTATGGACATCAAAATTTGAAAGAAATAATCCAATCTTCATCAATTTCACTATCATTTCATTCACCATCACTTTATTGATTTCTTCTCATTCATATCCTTCATCTCCCATTTATTTTCTTTTTCACCACTTTTGATTCACATTTGTTTTTTTTTTATTTTTTCAACTCCTTTTAGCACATTAAAATTTTGCTTTTCTTTTCAAGGAGTATTTGAATCATTACAACACCTATGAACTTATTTCTCTCAAAATTAGGTAAGACAGTAAATGTATAAGCTTCATTAGGTAGTCGTTGTGGGAAGTAGAATAAATACAAGTGGGGGCTAATTGTATGTCATTGACATACACCACTTGATTTTTTTTTTGAAAGCTCAAAATGGGACACTAGGGATATTTCATTTTCGTTTGGTAGGCTCGAAGGTTCAAAACGGCTCCAAAGATCGCCTAAATCATTCCTATATCACATATTATCCATATTTCGCCTCGAAAAGTGTTCAAACAAGTTCTAGACTTCCGTCAATCCATTAGTCAACTCATACAAACCAGTCACATGCAATTTTCAATAAAAATGATAGATGAAATAGGTGCACGAAGAAAATTTAAGCATCTCAATTAACTTGAAGCTCAAAGGGCTACAATTGACAGTTAGCAAAGAATATAGGCCCAAGGATATTGTGAAAAATTGTCTAGCTCATTTCTATGATTGCAAAAGTGTCAATCAATGTCATGCAAGAATTTCCAAGAATCAGATCTCCCTCATCTATTTAGCATCACAGGCATGCAACTTGTCTCTAAGCAACGATAGTATCAACAAACACGACAGTACAAAATAATTATGACTCCTAAGTTATCATGAACACATATATATTTAAGGATCGCAATTCGATTTTCATCATCGGTCACACATTTTACTTATCCATGACTCTATTTAACAAATCTAGCATGCAATAAATAAAAAATCAAACTAACTACTGAGCAATAATAAAAAAATTGTAGAAAAATTCTAACAAGCAATTTTACCCTCCCCCCAAACTTAAAGTATGCATTGTCCTCAATGTATAAAAGTAAAGAACATGACAACACATACCTCGCTCCCGAGTGTCAGAACTCAGGGCTCGAGTCATCGTTCCCGGTATCTTCAGCATCATCGTCCATGGGCTATGGTGGTGATAGATTTGGTGGTGGGTAAGGTGGTGGCCACGCTGGATATGGTGGAAAGGGAACATCCTCGGGTACAGTAGGTGGAAAACGCTGGGCGAGCACCGATGTGAAGTCCATCATATAAGACATGAAAGTATTAGTAGTGTGTCGGTGCTCGGCCAGCTCGTGGCGCTGAGCTCGCATCTCATGTTCCATTCGGAACATCTTGTCTCGCAAACTGGATCGAGGGATCGATGGTGGTGGCGGCGGCTGGCGTTCCCTGGCCCTCTGATTATAAGCTGCCCTAGCCTCTTGTCTTTCCAATTCGCTTTCGAAGCGCAGGCGGTGTGGAGTATATACCGTGATTGGGCCCTTTGCTTTCAAAACATGTTCATCTGCGCCCCATTGCACACCGGCATGAAGACATAGGGCAGTGACAGTATGTGCACATGGGAGGCTGACGGTCATGAGTCCTGTACCAGCACGCATGATAAAGCTGTGAATGAGCCTCCCACAATCCACGGTCTTCCCAGTCATTATGGCGTAAATCAACGCAACTTTGTCCTTTGTAATTTCTCTCTGATGTGAGGAGGGCATGATCCGTGAGAGAATAAAAGATGCCCAACTGCGTGGGTCACGGCTTAAGTCAGATTTCTTCAAAATGACTGGAGAGCCTTGATTCAAGTGCCACTCTGCACCCTCGATGCATAAGATCCTGATGATCTCATCGTAATCAACATTGCCAGTAATCAACGCAGTATATTAGTCATTTTCAAAACTCGGCAGATTGTAAATATCATTAATGGTTGCTGAATCGAAATAGACCAATTTCCCTCGTACCAGAACTCCGTATTCCTCGTGCTTGATTCTCAAATTAGCATAGAATTCTCGAACTACGGGTATAACTGCATCTGGCGGTGACTGTGCTATATCAACCCACCCCCTTCGCTCAACCTCTTCAATTATTGCACATTCAGGGTACGTCAGATCTAGCCCTCTTTCTGGAATAATCGACCCAGACATGGTGCCTTCGTAAATTCGGAATGCTTCCTCGTTTCAAAATTTATGAGCATCGTAGGAACGAGAAGAGGAAGCCCCATCCTTCGATCTTTTTCTAGGCGGCGTAATTTTCAACAATACCCACACTTATACTCAACAAATATAGACACAATGCCACCAACAATTGCTTGAAATCTGAAAAGTATCCCCAAATGATAACACGTAAAAGAAACGGTACCCTTGAGTGTAGAAGAATAACCGGAGATGACGCTCGGCGATAGCAAGTGGCGGCGACGGCGGCGGCGTGCCTGAGAGGCGGCTGCTGTTGGTGGTGAGAGAGATGAGTTGTGTGAAGCTTGTTTGTGAGAGAAGGAGTTATGGAGTAGTTTTGGGGATGGAGGTTTGTGGGTTGAGTGAATTTGGAGAGGATTTGTGAAGGGGATGAATTTTTGGAGAGGATTTGTTGGGGGTGGAGCCTGTTTCTCAGAGTGAGGAGTTGTGTGTGTGTGAAATTGTGAGATAGGGTTTTAAAGGGGGAGCTACACGCGGTGCGCGCGAGAAGTGGCGCGGCCACGCGCGAGCTTCTGTATTCTGCTAATAATTAAGCGCGCGCTGTCGCGCGTAAAGTGGTACGGCCGTGCGCGAGCTTCTGTGCTTGTCCAATAATGTATCGCGCGCGGGTGCGCATGATGTCGCGCGATGGCGCGCTCCTCTCTGTTTCGATGCTCACTGGATGGGCACGCTGCTGCGCGCGGTGGCGCGCTTGCAACTTTTTTTTTAACACACCTGCAAACATTAAAGCAAATAAAATTATTACTAGAAATGAATAATTAAAATCAATGAATAAAAAAAATGAAATAAAATGAACAAAATGAATGCAAAAAATAATCGTGGGTTGCCTCCCACGAAGCGCTTGGTTTAATGTCATCAGCCTGACTACCAGTCTTGTTCAATTGGGTTCACCCAGACTAAGATTGTCAATATTCCTCACTTCAGTTCCATAGTATGCCTTAACCCGCTGTCCATTGACCTTGAAAGTTCGTCCATCACTGCATCTCAGCTCGATAGTCCCATGAGGATATACTGTTTCTACTACAAATGGCCCTGACCAACGCGACTTCAATTTACCAGGGAACAACTTCAGATGTGAATTGAATAACAGTACTTGCTGTCCCGGTTTTAGTTCCCTTCGGACAATGATTTTGTCATGCCATTTCTTAGTTTGCTTTTTGTAGATCTAGGCATTTTCATAAGCGTCATTTCGGAATTCATCCATCTCACTTAACTGCAGTTTTCTGACATCGCCAGAAACTTTCAGGTCGAAGTTCAACTTTTTAACTACCCAGAATGCTCGATGCTCCAGTTCTAGTGGCAAGTGGCATGCCTTCCCAAATACTAGCCTATAGGGAGACATCCCAATAGGCGTCTTGAATGCAGTTCGATAAGCCCATAACGCATCATCCAACTTCATAGCCCAATCCCTCCGGTTGGTGTTGACAGTCTTTTCCAGTATTTGCTTAATTTCCCGGTTGGATACTTCAGCTTGTCCATTCGACTGAGGATGATATGCTAGTGCCACTTTGTGCTTCACATTGTATTTAGCCAAAAGTGAGTTGAAAATTCTATTGCAAAAATGTGTACCTTCGTCACTTATGATGGCTCTCGGTGTTCCAAACCTGGTGAAGATGTTCTTATGCACAAATTTCGCTACAACATGAGAGTCATTAGTATTGGTGGTGATTGCTTCCACCCATTTCGACACATAATCAACAGCTAATAAAATATAAGAATTACAAAAAGAAGGGGAAAAAGGTCCCATGAAATCTATGCCCCAGACATCAAAAAGTTCCACTTCCAAGACATTTGTCAGTGGTAATTTATGACGCCTAGATATGTTTCCTAATCTCTGGCATCTATCACATGACTTTATTAAGGTATAACTATTCTTAAACAAACTAGGCCAATAAAAACCAGATTGCAATACCTTAGTTGCTGTTCGTGATGCTCCAAAATGTCCACCATATGGTGAAGAATGACACTTCTCCAGAATTTGTTGAGCTTCGATACCCTCCACGCATCTCCGAATTCACTTGGTCAGCACACCTCTTATATACAAATGGATCATCCCAATAATAGAACTTGATGTCATGGACGAGCTTCTTCTTCTTATGATAGCTCAAATCTGGAGGAAGGGTGCCGCAAGGCAAAAAATTAGAAAATATCAGCAAACCAAGGAAGTATAGAATTTACCTCGAAGAGTTGCTCATTAGGGAATGTTTCTTGTATAGCTCCCTCTACTCTCTTCTCTTCCAGCTCAAGCCTCGACAAGTGGTCAGCCACTTGGTTTTCACTAACCCTTTTATCCTTGATCTCAAAGTCAAATTCTTGTAATAGCAAAATCCACCTTATCAGGCGTGGTTTGGCATCCTTCTTGGCGAACAGGTTGCGAATAGCTGCATGGTCAGTGAAAACGATTACATTTTTGCCAATCAAATAAGGTCTGAATTTGTCGAATGCAAATACTACTGCAAGCATTCCTTTCTCAGTTGTAGTGTAATTATGTTGTGCAGCATCCATTGTGCAGCTTGCGTAGTAAATTACCCTAAACATCTTCTCCCTTCTTTGGCCTAAAACAGCGCCCACTGCATAATAACTTGCATCACACATTAGCTCAAAAGGCTCCTTCCAGTCCGGCACTATCATGATCGGTGCAATCACCAATGCCACTTTGATCTTCTCAAATGCCTGCAAACAATCATCATCAAATATAAAAGTCGATTCCTTTTCAAGTAAATTACATATGGGTTTAGTGATCTTAGAAAAATCTTTAATAAATCTACGATAAAACCCCGCATGTCCTAAGAATCTCCTTATTCCCTTGATGCTCTTTGGTGGAGGAAGTTTTTCAATGGCAACCACCTTGGCTCTGTCTACCTCTAATCCCCGAGAAGACACTTTATGTCCAAGAACAATGCCCTCTTGGACCATAAAATGACATTTCTCCCAGTTAAGAACTAAGTTCTTTTCTTGGCATCTCTGCAAAACAAGGGATAGGTTGTGTAAACAATGATCAAATGAAGAGCCAAATACCGAGAAGTCGTCCATGAAGACTTCCATGATCTCCTCTACCATGTCTGCAAATATGGCCATCATGCACCTCTGGAAAGTGGCAGGTGCATTGCATAACCCAAATAGCATTCTCCTAAAAGCAAACGTGCCATAGGGACACGTGAAAGTAGTCTTCTCCTGATCTTCTGGCGCTATAGAAATTTGGTTATACCTTGAATAACCATCTAAAAAGCAATAACGACAATAGCCAGCAAGTCTATCAAGCATTTGATCAATAAAAGGCAGTGGAAAATGATCCTTTCGTGTAGCATTGTTTAACTTTCTATAATCAATACATACTAGCCAACCGTTTACAGTACGAGTAGATATCAGTTCATCATTTTCGTTTCTAACTACAGTTATTCCACCCTTTTTAGGCACAACTTGTACAAGAGATACCCAACTACTATCAGAAATGGCATAAATGACACCAGCATTTAACAATTTTAGCACCTCATTTTTCACAACCTCTTTCATTGCTGGATTCAATCTCCTCTGGTGATCCACATAAGGAGTATATGACTCCTCCATCAAAATTTTATGCATGCATATAGTGGGGCTAATTCCCCTAATATCATAAATCAACCATCCTAAACCAGTTTTAAATTTCCTCAATACTCTCAATAATTTATCTTTTTCAGCACAAGTAAGAGAGGAAGAGATGATTACCGGATACATCGACTTTTCACCTAAAAATGCATAGCAAAGGTGACTTGGCAGCTCCTTCAAATCAGGGGAAGGAGGTATTACCTTTGTTTGCTCATTTACCTCCAATTCCTCAAGCGGTGTATCCATTTTTCTTTCTTTCTGTGATGCTTCAAGAGCCAACAACTGTTCTTTCACTTCCCAATTGTTTTCATCAACAGTTCCTGCAGTGCTTGTCAAACAGCTCTCCAAAGGATCCCTAGTTCCTGCACATTCAAGAGACATACATGAGTCTATAATATCAATGCTTTTACAAGTGCTTACCTCATTTGATCCCTTCATGGCGTGATAGATATTGAAAATGACTTCTTCTCCACCAACTCTTAAGGTGAGTTCACCCTTATGCACATCTATCAATGCCCTTCCAGTCGTCAGGAACGGTCTCCCAAAGATTAATGGAGCATCCTGATCCTCTTCCATATCTAAAATCACAAAGTCTGCAGGAAAAATAAATTTATCCACTTTTACCAGTACATCTTAATGATCCCACGTGGATACGTGAGACTTCTGTCCGCAAGCTGTAAGGTGATAGTGGTAGGTTTGACTTCTCCAATATCTAGATCCCTGTAAATAGAAAATGGCATCAAATTAATACTCGCTCCTAAATCACACAAAGTGTGAGGCCCGGGGCCGAAAAGGGCGGGGGGTGATCGCCGGTGCCATGAGGTTGCACGGACAATGAGCGGCTCCTGGCAGGCTTCTAAGTGGAGGGAACATGAATGAACCAATCCCACACTCAATGTAATGGACTGTACATTTGAAGAGGGCTTAAAAGATTTGATTGTTACTACTCATATCACGAAGATACATCTTCTTTTCGGTAGCTCATCACATAAGAACTCCAAAGTTAAGCGTGCTTGACTTGGGGCAATTTTGGGATAGGTGACCTCCTGGGAAGTTTCCCAGGGTGCGTGTGAGTGAGAACATAAGCACGCTGGAAAGACCAGTCTTGATACAGTGAGGACAGTCGTCGAATCTGGGGCGTTACCGTTGGTATCAGAGCCGACCTCTCTTAGTACGGTGTGGTTCGGGGACGAACCAAGCGGAAGCTGGTGGGCATGTGAGGCCCGAGGCCGTAAAGGAGGGGGGTGATCGCCGGTACCATGAGGTTGCACGGACAATGAGCGGCTACTGGCAGGCTTCTAGGTGGAGGGAACATGAATGAACCAATCCCACACCAGAATGAGAGGGATTCCGAGACTGTTCAATGTAATGGACTATACAGTTGAAGAGGGCTTAAAAGATTTGATTGTTACTACACATATCACGAAGGTGCATCTTCTTTTCGGTAGCTCATCACATAAGCACTCCAAAGTTAAGCGTAGTTTGACTTGGGACAATTTTTGGATGGGTGACCTCCTGGGAAGTTTCCTAGGGTGCGTGTGAGTGAGGAGATAAGCACGCTGGAAAGACCAGTCTTCATACAGTGAGGACAAACGTCGAATCTGGGGCGTTACACAAAGCTTTACTACATTTAGAACCACCGATAAAGCAAGGAATAGTAAAACTCCCTGGATCTTTTAATTTCTGTGGTAATTTCTTTTGCAGGATGGCGCTACATTCTTCAGTCAATTTCACAGTCTCAAAATCCTGCAGCTTCCTCTTCTTAGACATCACATCTTTAATAAATTTTGCATAATTCGGCATTTGCTCCAAAGGATCAGCAAATGGTATGTTGATGTGTATCTTCTTAAAGATCTCCAAAAATTTTGCAAACTGATCATCCAATTTCTTCTTTTTGAACCTCTGCGGATATGGAAGAGTCGGCTGAAATACAGAAGGTTGTTCGACTTTAACTTCGGCATTGGGCTTTTGATTTTTCTCTTCTTTTTCATCCTCAAACTCACCCTCTTCAACTATCTTCTCCTTGTCCATTCCCTCCTTGGAACTTTGCCCCTCTTACTCTTTTCCACTCCTCAAAGTGACTGCCTTGCACTGTTCTTTTGGGTTAACTTCCGTGTTACTAGGAAATTGACCCCTGTTCTTATCTCTCAAAGGGTTGGCCAACTGTCCGATTTGAGTCTCCAGAGATTTCATTGTGGCCCCCATATTTCCCATGTGAGTCTCTATGTTGTCCAGACGAGACTCAGTTCTTGCCATCCTTTTGCCATACTCAGCAACAAATGTTCCTACCAAATCCTCAAACGAAGGCTTTCCCTCCCCCTTTGATGTATTGAACCCCGGTGGAGGATTCAACACATTTTTATTATTTGCATAAGAAAAATTTTCATGATTTCTTAATCCTGGATGATAAGTATTAGGGGGAGAGTTACCTCGATATCCTCCGAATCCTCCATAATTTCTGTTGTTGACGTAATGAGCTTCTTCAGTAATAGATGGTTCTTCAGCAACAGTCAATGGACTCTCAGTTTCTGATATGCTCACTTTGTTCATAGCTGCGAGTTGTGTGGTCAGTACGGATACCTGTGCAGTGAGTGATGTAATAGGGTCCACAGCATACACTCCGGCTGTCTTTTTTACTCCTGCCCTTTCAGAAGGCCACTGGTAGCTATTTATCATCATCTGTTCAAGCAAGTCATAAGCTTGCTCGGGAGATTTAGCAAAGATCGTGCCACCAGCTGCAGCATCCACTGTTCCTCTTGTTTGCCCATTTAGACCGTTGTAGAATAATTCGATCTGCACCCAGTCTTCGAAGCCATGGTTTGGACACTTTCTCAACAGCTCCTTGTATCTTTCCCATGCCTCATACAATTTCTCAAAATCAGTTTGCCTGAACGTGCTAATCTCAATCTTCAGATGTGCAGACTTTGCAGGGGGAAAGTATTTTGCCCGAAATTTCGTCGCCAGCTCCTGCCATGTCGTGATACTTCCCAAGGGAAGCTATTGGAGCCATCCTCTAGCTTGATCCCGGAGAGAGAACGGAAACAAACGCAGTCTAATAATATCATCCGGAACATTATTAATCTTTACCGTATCCGTTATCTCCAAGAAGGTCCTCAAATGAACGTGAGGATCAGAAGTGGCAGTCCCAGCAAACTGGTTTTGCTGAACCATATTGATTAGAGCAGGCTTCAGCTCGAAATTATTTGCGTTGATGGTTCCTCTAGCAATACCAGAGTAATGATTACTGATCACTGGTCTGAAGTGATCTCTGATAGGTATAGCCTCTGGCGGGATGTGTCTGTCATTTTCTCTGTGATCAGCCATTGCTTGAATCTCTTCCCTTCTTGCTTTTCTTAACTTCCTCGCAACTCTTTCGATCTCCGGGTCAAAAATCAGCAAGTCTGAGTTATGCGATCGTAGCATACACTGTCAAACAGGAAAAAATGAAAACTTAATCAATATAAAAAAAATAAAAAAAAGCTCTAAATTGAAATCTAGACTAATTGGTAACAACACTGATATAAATTCAAATTTGACACTCCCCGGCAACGGCGTGCTACTACTTAAATAATAATTCACTCAAGTGTAGGTTGTCTGCAAGTAATATATTTCTTAAGTATGTGATCGATCCTCAGAAAGGTTATTTTGAGTTTAAATTTATTAATTTATAGATTACCAAATGCAAGAATGAAGTTTACAAATTATAAATTTTGTCAAGGCTTGAGGATTTATTCTTGGTTTATGTAATATTGTTTAACTAAAAGTAAAACAAAAGAAACCACCATAAATAATGGTTCCAGGAAAATTAAACACACACATAATATTATATAGTTCCCACTATAGAAAATATCGAATTAACCGATATTTTATATATGGTACCTATGATTATAATTATAACAATATAAATAAATAATTGCATAAAGTAAATGTTAAATTAAATCATTATATTTCATTTAGAACAACCGGCAGAGCCACGCTATTGCCTAAATGAAATATATTGATTTAATAAGTTAGCAGCGATAAAGTAAAAGTTAGATGCGATAAAGTAAATGTTAGTTGCGATAAAGTAATGTTAGTTGCGATAAAGTAAAAGTTCGATGCGAAAAATAAAAGTTAGTTGCGATAAAGTAAATGTTAGATTGTTAGATGTTAGTTTTAAATCATAATATTTCATTTAGAAGAACCGGCAGAGCCACGCTATTGTCTAAATGAAATATTATGATATTATTATATATATATATATATATATATATATCTATATATATATAATAATAAGTGATGAAATATTTATTGTATCAAAATTAAACAACAAATCAAGATAACCAGTTTAATTGTATCAAGCATTTGATGTAAATTTATAACAACAAATAATTCATTTTTATACCTACAATAAAAATAAGTTAGCTAAATGAAAAGAAATAAAGAAAGAATATACAAAATATAAACAATCTTACTTCACCAAGAATGCATCCTCTTCACCTTGACATAATAGATTTAGCTTGCCATAAGCTTACTTTTGATCAACACTAAAATATCACTCATAGTTGAGAACATGAAAGAAAATATATTGGAACATAGAACTTTGATACACACTCACACTATATTTTACAATGAGATAGAATGATTCTCAAGCTAGCAGAAGGCCTCTATTTATAGGCCAAATGAGAGAAAGGGTAAAATTTTTGTTAATGTCATGTAGTTGCAATAGTATTCTTTGTCTCCTTCAAGTTCAATTCCATGTCCCTTCTTTCAATGCTTTGTTCCACGACTTTGATCACCGAATTTGACTCTGCTCAAAACGGTAAACATGTGGGGAATTGTCTGTAGATGAATTTGGCCACTTGGTTCACCTCATTTGGTTAAATATTGAAATAGTTATGATTTTTTTACTATATGCTTATCATAGTAAAAGTAAATTTGTCCTCCTTTTGATATTTGCATAATTTGATCATCTTAATGAACTTTTTAGGCAATCATGTCTTCTGCAAAGTTGTAGATAATTTCTCAAGGATTCCAAACATGTTTGAGTCACCTCCATTTGAATTTTCTAGCTTGAGTTATCATTATTTTACCAACACGTAAAAAACCTGAAAATAAAACATATTTAGTAAGACAATTAAATATAAACTAACAATACTAAAATAACATAATTTTATAATTTTAATGAAAATTAAATTTTAAAATACAGGTTTTAACATATGATAAATTATTAATTTTAAGTTTCATCACTTCCCCAGACTATCTTATTACTAGTCCCTTAGTAATAAAATTTATCGGAAAATCACAACCTAGATTCTTTATTCCTTTTATATATTCAAATACAAACATATTTATTAAAAACAAAATCATATACCGATTTATATATATATATATATATATTTTCGTTTAATATAATAATATATAATTAAATGTGTTTTTATTATTATTCTTATTTTCACATAATATATAAAGTAACAATATATATATATAATTTTTTTTTAAATTTCTAAATTTTTTGTAATAATATAGTCAAAAAGATAATTCACACCACCAACCATAACATGTATAATATCAAGAATATTATTGTAAAAGCCTCAACTCCATATATTCTTTCAGGTCAAAATGTTTAAGGAATAGCTAGTTTTCACTCATGGAGTTGGAATGAATATTAACTCTAATTGAAAAAGGCTAAGTATTAAAGCAAACAATTAATTAAACTAATATTGAAAACAAAATAGGAAAATTTACAAAGAATAAAATCCCAATTTTTTTCTTTTTTTTTATTGTTTTTTTTAAATAACGTGACTGCAAAATTTTACAATAACATAAAATTTTTTATCCAAACATTCTACCATAAATATATATATATAAACATTTATATAACGGATACATCCGACTACCTTTGGAACTTATCTAGCACAAACAAATCTTTTTGTTTGTTTGTTTGTTTGTTTTTGTTTTTTGTTTTTTGTTTTTTTTTGTTTTTTTTTGTTTTTTTAACACAATATTGATGTTTTTAAAACACATTGATAGTACATCAATCAAATCTAAAAAAATTACAATGAATAAAGTATTTTGCAGTCCGTTATATATTTACTTCTTTTTTTTTCTTTTTTCAATAAATATTTTTTTTAGGAAAGATATATTCTTGTAATTAACCATTTTTTAATAATCAATAAAATTTTATTAATTGTTTTCTCATTTCTCACCACTCACTCACAAAAGATGTGTGAGTATATATTATACTTTTACAAAAGAATTCTTTCAATTATACATGTTAACAACCATACAAACCATATCTTTTAACTATATTCTCATAAAAATTTTAGAAATTATCAACATACAATTATATATATATATATATGAACACATCTATTATATATTTTATATTAATTGATCAAAATATATATATAAATTGGTATATATGAAAAACTAATTTTTCTTTTAGTCTGTATTTTGAATATAATGAATATTAAAATCTAGTGTATTGTGATTTTCCAATAATTATTAACTAATGCGTCTCAGGTGCATTTTACTGATACCTTACTTGACATGGAACTAAAAATTATTATTATTATTACTATATATAAGTATATATTTTAATTTTTATATAAAAAAACTAAGAGGAGAAGAAGAAGAAATTATTCATACCTTAAAGAAAAACATTAAAACATACCGTTGAATCACAAGTTTAGCATCACATGAATTTTCTTTTCTTACTTTTGGATGTTGGCCAATTAAGTTGAGATAAGGATGGATCTGGTTCATGACTAAATCCTCGCAGTAAATCAATAAGTTCACCTTCACTTGTAGCATAAACTAACATCCTTCGCGAAGCTAATGAAATAAATCCCTGTTCCACAACATCATCAAGAAACGATAACAGTTTATCATAATAATTGTTAACATTTAACAAACCAATTGGCTTATTGTGGATATTTAATTGTGCCCAACAAACAGTATGAAATATTTCTTCCAAAATACCGAAACCTCCTGGTAAAGCAATGAAAGCATATGAATGTTCAATCATTTGAGTAATTCGTTCATACATGTTGTCCACTTTCATTTCTTCTCCTATTGTTGGTACTGTAAGATTGGCTAAGGTAATCGGAATAATGCCTAAAACTTCACTTCCACCTGCATGCGCAGCTTTTGCAACTTTTCCCATGAGGCTAACTTTACCACCACCATATACCAAATGAATCTTTTTTTTAGCAAGTGTTATTTCAAGATTTTCTGCTACTTCTTCATAAATTGAATCTTTTCCTGCACTAGATCCACAAAATACACAAATATTTTTGATTTTACTTACCGTGGACGTTGACATGTTAAGAAATATGTTTTTTTGTAATTGTTAGATCACAGCATATGAATTTATAAGCGTAACATGTCAAAAGTCAATATTTGAACAGGAAATTATTATTATTAAAAGAAAATAAAAATGACAAAATTAAAACAAATATATACAGTGTAGTTGTGATTGTGGCTCACATCTTCCTCTGATTTTACGTTCAGTAACGGCTTCAACGCCTTCTATGAGTCTAGGATATGCTTCCCATCCAATTTTCTTATAAATTGGCGAACATGGTCTTTTAACGTCAGATTCCCAAGACGAAATTGTGTATATATATTTACTTATCTAAATAGATATGCGTTACTACAGTAGGATCTTTGTAAGGCTGATTCCACCGTCCATATTGATATTCCTCCTGTTGAAATTGCCACCATAGTTTAAGAAGTTCATTTTACACGTACCCACTAGAATGCGTATCAAGAACCTCTAGAAAATTATCCAAAGGCTCTTCACTCAGACCATTCTTAATGAATAAAATTTTATCTTCTCTATTCATTGATGTCATTCCAATATTTTTGCATTTTCCCTTACAAGTCCACCCTGCACATTTATGACATCCACCTATACGTTTAGCTCTTCGCTTTTTGGCATATGTGCTTTTACCAAATCCTGGCATATGTCTTATTATTAATTCACTTGCTTCCCCAATCAATCGGACTTTTGCTTCAATTATCAAACGGACATCATTCGGTATGCCATATGACATCGTCAACCTTAGCCGCTCACATCTAGCTTTATAAATTTTTTTCAACGCATTATCAGGTAAACAAGCAAAATATTTACGAAGATTCATAATATACGCATCCATATTATTTTTATTATATATATTTCAATTATTTTGGGAAAACTGAAGAAACCGACTTAAACAGTCACGGAGTACCGTTATCCGCCACTTAACCAGGAAATGAACTAGAATCTGCAAAACAAAATGAAAATATCAAACAACTATTGTGGATCATATAAAGGCATAAACTCATTATTAAGAATTTCATTTTCTATAAAAGGCTTAAGTCTTTGCCTATTAACTTTAAACACGTCATTATTTTTAGGATTTTCAATATCAACAGCACCATGAGGATAAACAAATTTGACTATAAATGGTCCTGACCACCTCGATCTTAGTTTACCTGAAAATAAATGCAAACGAGAATTATAAAGCAAAACTTTTTGTCCAATTTCAAATGACTTTCTCATAATATTTTTATCATGAAAGGCTAGTTTTATCTTTATAAATCTTTGAATTTTCATATACATCATTTCTTAATTCTTCAAGTTCATTTATTTGCAATTTTCTTAATTTAGATGCATCATCTAAATTAATATTAAATGCTTTAATTGCCCAATAAGCTTTATGTTCAAGTTCAACCGGTAAATGACAATCCTTACCAAAAACACCTATATGGTGACATCCCCAATGATGTTTTAAATGCAGTTCTATATGCTCAAAATGCATTAGTTAATCTTAAAGACCAATCTTTTCGATTTGGATTAACTGTTTTTTCTAAAATTTGTTTTATTTCTCTATTTGCAAGTTCAACTTGACCATTACTTTGAGGATGATATGGGGTAGAAACTTTATGTGTAATGCCATATTTTCTTAACAAAGAAAAAAATGATTTATTTATAAAATGACTTCCCCCATCACTAATTATTGCTCTAGGTATTCCAAATCGGCTAAAAATATTTTCTTTTAAAAATTTTATAACAACTTTATGATCATTAGTTCTACATGCAATTGCTTCAATCCATTTTGAAACATAATCAACAGCGACTAAAATGTACGTATATCCAAAAGATAATGGAAATGGACCCATAAAATCTATCCCCCAACTATCAAATATTTCAATAATTATGATTGGATTTAAAGGCATCATGTTTCGTTTTAAAATTGATCCCATCTTCTGACAGTTTTCACAAGATTTGCAAAATAAATGCGTATCTTTGAATAAAGACGGCCAATAAAATCCACATTGTAAGATTTTTGTAGCTGTTTTATTGGATGAAAAATGACCTCCACATGCTTTAGAATGACAAAATTTAATAACATTATTTACTTCATTGTCGGGTATGCATCGTCGAAAAATTTGGTTAGGACAATACTTAAATAAGTAAGGATCATCCCAATAAAATTTTTTAACTTCTATCAAGAATTTATTCTTATCCTGTGAATTCCAGTGAGAAGGCATTTTATTTGTCACAAGAAAACTTACAATGTTAGCAAACCAGGGCATAATAGTAGCATAAAACAACTGATCATCTGGAAAATTTTCATTTATTGGTATTTCATTATGAGATGATTGAGTCATTATTCTAGATAAATGATCGGCTACAATATTTTCTTTTCCTTTTTTATCTTTAATTATAATATCAAATTATTGTAACAATAAAATCACCGTATTAATCTTTGCTTAGCATCTTGTTTATTTGATAAATATTTTATGGCAGAATGATCGGTGTAAACAATAGTAGTAGAACCAATTAAATAAGATCGAAACTTATCTAATGCAAATACTACTGAAAGTAATTCTTTTTCAGTAGTTGAATAATTTATTTGGGCACTATTTCAGGTTCTACTAGCATAATAGATTGCATAAGATTTTCCTTCTTTTATTTGTCCTAACACAGCTCCTATAGCATAATCACTTGCATCACACATTAATTCAAATGGTAAAGACCAATCTGGAGGTTGTAAAATAGGTGATGTAACTAAAAGATTAATAATTTTTTTAAAAGCATTTTCACATTTCTGAGTCCATTCAAATTTTGTATCTTTTGTTAAAAGATTTGAAATTGGTTTAGATATTATGCTGAAATTTTTTATAAACCTTCTATAAAATCCTGCATGACCAAAGAATGATCGAACTTCTTTGACTGTTTTTGGTGATGTTAAATTAGCAATAACATCAACTTTGGCTTTATCAACTTCAATTCCTTTTTCAGATATCACATATCCTAAACAATCCCAGATTTAACCATATAATGACATTTTTCCCAATTTAAAACAAGATTTTTTTCTTCACATCTTTTTAATACTTCTTCTAGATTTTTAAGACAATTTTCAAATGAATTTCCAAAAACAGTTATATCATCCATAAAAACTTCTACATATTCTTCAATCATTTCACTGAAAATACTTAACATGCATCTTTGAAAAGTAGCCGGAGCATTACATAAACCAAATGGCATTCTTTTAAATGCAAAAGTTCCGAAAGGACAAGTAAAAGTATTTTTTTTCTTGATCTTCTAATGATATAGGTATTTGATAATACCCCGAATACCCATCAAGAAAACAGTAATAAGAATTTCCTGCTACTTTTTCTAGAATTTGATCTAAAAATGGTAGTGAGAAATGATCTTTTCTAGTTGCATCATTTAATTTTCTATAATCAATACACATACGCCAACTAGATGAAATCCTAGCTTGTAATAACTCTCCCTTTTCATTTTTTATAACAGTGATGCCAGACTTTTTAGGTATTACTTGTGTTGGACTTACCCATTTGCTATCTGAAATTGGATAGATTATTCCAGCGTCTAATAGTTTTAATACTTCATTCTTAACAACTTCCTTCATATGTGTATTTAACCTTCTTTGTGGTTGTTGATATGTTTTAGCATTTTCTTCCAAGTGAATTTTTTGTGTACAAATTAAAGGATTCATACCTTTTATATCTTTCAAAGTCCATCCAATTGCATTTTTATATTTTTTAAGTAATTTAATCAAATCTTCTTCTTGATTTGGCAAAAGAGTGGAACAAACTACAACAGGAAATGTTTTATTTTCACCAAGAAATACATATTTCAATTCTAATGGTAAAACTTTTAATTCAAGTTTTGTATTATCATCTTCTTAAAAATTATTTTTAAACTCAAAACTTTTTATTGAAAAAACTTTAGATTGTTGATTTAAGTTTTCTTCTTGTATATTTTCTTCCACAATTGTTTCAATTTCATTATCATATTCATTTTCATTAATACTTGGTTGTTTACATAAATTGAACACATTAAGTTCTAGAGTCATATTTCCAAAAGACAATTTCATTATTCCATTTCGACAATTACTTAAAGCATTTGAAGTTGCTAGAAATGGTCGTCCCAATATTACTGGAATTTCATTATGTACTTCTATTGGTTGTGTATCCAAAACAATAAAATCTACATGATATATGAATTTATCAACTTGAACCAACACATCTTCTACAATACCTCTAGGTATTTTGATTGACCTATCCGCCAGTAAGAGAGTAACAGAAGTGGGTTTTAATTCTCCTAAATTAAGTTTTTCATAAACTGAATAAGGAAGTAAATTCACACTTGCTCCCAAATCCATCAAAGCTTTTTTAATTTTATTTTCTCCAATAATACATGAAATTGTTGGACAACCAGGATCTTTATATTTTAAACTAGAATTATTTTGAAGAATAGAACTTACTTGTTCAGCCAAGAATGCTTTTTTCTTCACAAGCAATTTTCTCTTTACAGTACATAAGTCTTTTAAAAATTTTGCATAAGAAGGTACTTGTTTAATAGCATCTAATAATGGAATATTTATCTTCACTTGTTTAAAAACTTCATAGATATCAGAATCACTTTTTGGTTTTTTATGATTTGTTAATGCATGAGGAAATGGTGGAGGTTTATTTGACTTATTTACTATTTCAGATGATTTATTATTCACCATATTATTCTTAAAATTTAAGGTATCATCATTCTCAAAAGTATCAGGATTATCATCCTTACTCTTTGATTTTAAATGATCCTTGTTTTCATTACTATATGGATCATTAACTATTTTACCACTTCTAAGGGTAATAACAGATTTTATTTGATCAATTTTTTCATTTTTTAATTCTTGATTTTGATTTTTAGGATTAGGTTGAAGTTGAGATGGAAATTTTCCTTTTTCATGAATATTAAGTGCAGATGCAAATTTTGCAAGAGTTTCTTTCAAATCACTCATAGATTGACTGTTTTGAATATTGATAAACTCTTGCTTTTGGATAAATGCATGAATTACATCTTCAAAGTTTTTTCTTGGAGGTGTAACATAAGGAATATAACCTTGATGATTTTGGTTATTTTGAAAATATTGTTGTGACGGTTGTGCATTATTATCATTCCTCCAACTAAAATTAGGATGATTTTTCCATCCAGGATTATATGATGGTGAAAAAGGATCTAGTATTGGTTTTTTATAATTGTTAACATAATTTGCTTGTTCATGGAGACATTCTTTAAATGAAGGTAATGTTGGACAATCTTTTGTAGCATGATCATGTGTATCACATATATGAC
Organism: Primulina tabacum; assembly: GCF_025594145.1. Classification (NCBI taxonomy): domain Eukaryota; kingdom Viridiplantae; phylum Streptophyta; class Magnoliopsida; order Lamiales; family Gesneriaceae; genus Primulina; species Primulina tabacum. The sequence continues at coordinate 16,960,121 of NC_134558.1, forward strand.
AAAAAATTTCTTGAATACTTTTTAATTGACCACTCTTTTTCATTTCTAATGACTCAATTTTTCTTTCTAAAGATGCAAGTTTAGCTTGAATATCTATATCATCTTTAAGATTATAGATACCACCCCCATTTGTTGAATTATTGTTTTTAGTTGTTGGTGGTTCTATTGTGCCTATATTATCCCAATTTTGAGCATTTTCTGCTAATGAATCCAAATATTCCATAGCTTCATTTGGGTTTTTATCTTCAAAAGTTCCATTACACATGAATTCTATCATTTGCCTATCTTTAGATATTAGACCCTCATAAAAGTGAGAAACTATTCTCCATGTTTCAAAACCATGATGTGGGCATGTATTAAGTAATTCTTTATATTTATCCCAACATTGATAAAATGTTTCTCCTTGTTTTTGAGAAAAAGTTGTAATTTGTCTTTTAAAAGAGTTTGTTCTATGGGAAGGGAAAAACTTTTTGAGAAATTGTTGCTGCATTTCTTCCCATGATCTTATTTAACTTGATCTTAAATTTTGTAGCCATGTTTTAGCTTTATCTTTTAAAGAAAAAGGGAAAAGCTTTAATCGAACTATATCCATGCTACAATTTTGATCATTATAAGTGTTACAAACTTCCTCAAATTCTCTTAGATGCAAATATGGATTTTCAGAATCTAAGCCATGAAAATTTGGTAAAAGTTGAATAATTTGAGGTTTGAAATTGAAAGTAGATACATCAGGAGGAAAAACTAAACAAGATGGGGCACTAGTTCTAATAGGGTTCATATGGTGCCTAAGTGTTCTTAATTGATCATGTTCTTGATTATTATTATTATTATAATTATTAATATTATTATTATTATTATTATTATTATTATCATCATTATCTTGATTATTTGAATTATCATCCATGTTTAAATTATCTTCAGATACTCGAATAAGTCTACCACTTTTTTTTCGACTCCAAATACTCATACAAAAAAAAACAACACAATACTTATAAATAGAACATAATTAACAAATATAAACTTAATTTATACCTCCCCGGCAACGGCGCCAAAAACTTGCTATTACTTAAATAATAATTCACCCAAGTGTAGGTTGTCTGCAAGTAATATATTTCGTAAGTACGAGATCGATCCTCAGAGAGGTTATTTTGAGTTTAAATTTATTAATTTATAGATTACCAAATGCAAGAATGAAGTTTACAAATTATAAATTTTGTCAAGGCTTGAGGATTTATTCTTGGTTTATGTAATATTATTTAACTAAAAGTAAAACAAAAGAAACCACCATAAATAATGGTTCCAAGAAAATTAAACACAGACATAATATAATATAGTTCCCACTATAGAAAATACCGAATTAACCGATATTTTATATATGGTACCTATGATTATAATTATAACTATATAAATAAATAATTGCATAAAATAAATGTTAAATTAAATCAGTATATTTCATTTAGAACAACCGGCAGAGCCACGCTATTGCCTAAATGAAATATATTTATTTAATAAGTTAGGTGCGGTAAAGTAAAAGTTAGTTGCGATAAAGTAAATGTTAGTTGCGAGAAAGTAAAAGTTAGACGCGAAAAATAAAAGTTAGTTGCGATAAAGTAAATGTTAGATTGTTAGATGTTAGTATTAAATCATAATATTTCATTTAGAAGAACCATCAGAGCCACGCTATTGTCTAAATGAAATATTATGATATTATTATATAAATATATATATATATATATATATATATATAATAATAAGTGATGAAATATTTATTGTATCAAAATTAAACAACAAATCAAGATAACCACTTTAATGGTATCAAGCATTTGATGTAAATTGATAACAACAAATAATTCATTTTTATACCTACAATAAAAATAAGTTAGCTAAATGAAAAGAAATAAAGAAATAATATACAAAATATAAACAATCTTACTTCACCAAGAATGCATCCTCTTCACCTTGACAGAATAGATTTAGCTTGCCATAAGCTTACTTTTGATCAACACTAAAATATCACTCATAGTTGAGAACATGAAAGAAAATATATTGGAACTTAGAACTTTGATACACTCACACTATATTTTACAATGAGATAGAATGATTCTCAAGCTACCACAAGGTCTCTATTTATAGGCCAAATGAGAGAAAGGGTCAAAATTTTTATTAATGCCACGTAGTTGCAATAGTATTCTTTGTCTCCTCCAAGTTCAATTCCATGTCTCTTCTTTCAATGCTTTGTTCCACGACTTTAATCACCGAATTTGACTCTGCTCAAAACGGCAAACATGTGGGGAATTGTCTGTAGATGAATTTGGTCACTTGGTTCACCTCATTTGGTTAAATATTGAAATAGTTATGATTTTTTTACTATATGCTTGTCATAGTAAAAGTAAATTTGTCCTCCTTTTGATATTTGCACAATTTGATCATCTTAATGAACTTTTTAGGCAATCATGTCTTCAGCAAAGTTGTAGATAATTTCTCAAGGATTCCAAACATGTTTGAGTCACCTCCATTTGAATTTTCTAGCTTGAGTTATCATTATTTTACCAACACGTAGAAAACCTGAAAATAAAATATATTTAGTAAGACAATTAAATATAAACAAACAATACTAAAATAACATAATTTTATAATTTTAATAAAACTTAAATTTTAAAATACAGGTTTTAACATATGATAAATTATTAATTTTAAGTTTCATCACGGCGCCAAAAACTTGTTTGGTGTTTTCACTATCGCAAGTGTACGGTGTCAAGTTTTAGTACTAGTTAGATTACAAATATCGATCCTACGAGGAGTGTATATATAAATGTATATTAGTGCTTGTAATTAAAATATTCCAAACTTTATCTAGACAATTCGATAGAATGGTTGATTTACTTAAACGAATAGATTGAAAACAAATAATTAATCTAATACCGGATTAAGGAAAATATCAAGGAGAGAAAGCATCTAGAGAAATGAATTCACTAAGTTTCCACGACAATTAGTCCAAGTTAAATTTATATTCCTGAATTCCAATTATTTAATGACCAAGAACACTTAATTATTTTATTCCCCCTTTCCCAAGTGACGAATAAATTGTATAAATCAAACTTCGATTCAATTATTCCTAATAAAATCTAAGTTTAATTGATACATGCAAACAATGTTCTTACCTAAGCCTCGCTAAAGTTATACGTCTTCCGAACGATATAAACATTCAACGATGTGTCTCTAATGATCTATAATCCTAGTCCCTCTCCCGAGTTATAGAATTAATCAAACAACGAACAATTTATGGCCAGTAAATTGCAGAGAAATAAACATAGAGAAACATAATTAAATATGCAATTGAATTCAATCATATAAAATAACCACGTCAAATCATCGTGTCCACAAAGCTACATCATTCTCTAGAATGGGAAATTAGTTCATAACGAAATTCAAGCGAAGACAAGACATATTTTCAGTTCTAGACATCGCCACACAGTAGAATATATAAAAAAAACGAAGGAAAAGATAACGAATCCGGAGTGTCGTCTCCGTCCCCGGATCCGTTGTTCTTCGTATTTGTGGCTGTTCTTCGCACTCTGAATCCTCGTCTCGTGTATGCGCTCTGATTTCTCGTGATTTTCTCCAAGGCGGCTACCTTCTCTCGTATCTTTCTTCCCCAAGACGGCCTCTCCCATTTCTGACCTAGCTCGCGCATTATATAAGGCTTTCTGGAACGCCGTGCGCGCGGTGGCGCGAGTTCTGGCGCTGCTGCGCGGCTGCTTCCGTGCGCTCGGGTGATGCGTGTGTGTGCGTGGTTGCGCATGAAGTCGCGCAGCTGCACGTAAGTGTCTGGTCACTCGCCTGTATTGGTGCGCGTGCGCCTGCGCGTGATGTGGCGCCGTCGCGCGTGCCTCTGGGGTTTTCTGCTGCTTCCGTGCGCTCGGGTGAGCGAGATGTCGTGCAATCGCGCGTATGCTTCTGTTCTCCCGCCCATGTACATGTGTGCGCGCGGTCGCGCGTAAAGTGGCCCGGCCGCGCGCACCTTTCTGTCGATTTCCTTGCACTGCGCGCAAGGTTCTGTCCGGGGGCTTCTTGGCACTATGTTTTCCTGACTCTACTCGGCTTCGTGTCCGCTATTTTCTCCATTCCTGAAATGACAACAGAAACAAACCAAAAAACGCATAGTTTTGTTCGAAACAAGCATAATTCAAAATGGATTCTAATATAAATTAAGTGCAAATCTAGCACTTATCACACGGCTTCGACCTTCGTTGGATCAACAGAAATCCCATCTCTCGATATAACATGACCCAAGAAGACCACTCGATCCAACCAAAACTCACACTTACTGAGTTTGGCATACAACTGTCTATCTCGCAACACCTGTAACACTGAACGCAAGTGCCCTGCATGCTCAGCCTCACTCCTGGAATATATCAATATATCATCAATGAACACAATAACAAACCGATCGAGATATCGCTGAAATACCCTATTCATCAAACTCATGAACACAGCTGGAGCATTCGTCAATCCAAACGGCATAACTAAAAACTCATAATGCCCATATCTGGTCCTGAATGCTGTCTTCTGAATATCCTCCTCTCTAACTCGTATCTGATGATATCCTGACCTCAAATCAATCTTCGAATATACCGAGGTTCCCTGTAACTGATCAAACAAATCATCAATACGAGGGAGGGGATATTTATTCTTAATCGTTACCTTATTCAGCTGTCGATAGTCAATACAAAGCCGCATCGTTCCGTCTTTCTTTCTCACAAATAAGACTGGTGCACCCCAAGGCGATACAATAGGGCGAATGTATCCCTTGTCCAGCAAGTCCTGCAACTGGGCTTTCAACTCTCTCAACTCTGCTGGTGCCATTCTGTAAGAAGTACGAGAAATAGGGGAAGTACCTGGCATCAACTCAATCCCAAACTCCACCTCACGAACTGGTGGGAAGCCTGGAATCTCATCAGGAAATACATCGGCAAACTCAGCAACTACAGGTATCTCTTGTATTCCCACCTCCTTCTTTTTCTCTGTCACATCTACAGCATAAATAAGATAACCCTCATGTCCCTGCTCCAATAACCGAGACATCCGGATAGCAGATACCAACGAAACACGGGGACAAGAACCCTTCCCATAAAATGTCCAACGCTCTTTATCATCTGTATAAAAATATACTACTCGCTGATAACAATCAACAGTCGCACAATATCTCCTCAACACATTAATTCCCATAATACAATCAAAATCAGTCATCTCTAGAATAATCATATCAGATCTTAGCTCATATCCCTCATAATAAATAATACCATCTGATATCATAGATACAACTGATATATCAACTCAAGAAGGTGTCGAAACAGAAAGAGGCATAGACAATGGAGACGAGCGCATATGATGCTCAACCACAAACCTCTTCGATATAAATGTATGCGAGGCACCGGTATCAATAAGAATATAAGCAGGATAAGAACACAAATAACACTTACCCGCTATCATCTCCTCTCGTGCCTCCTCTGCCTGCTCCCGGGTCAAAGCATACACCTGTGCCTGAGGCGGACCAGCTCCATGCATACGTGGCTGTCCTCCAGAAGGTCGCGGTGTAGACTGCTGAGGCTGTCGTCCTCCTCTCCCTGAGGATCTACCTCTATCACTACTGGGCTCTCGATGTCCCGCACGACTAGGACACTGTCTGGCTATATGGCCCACACCGGCACACTCAAAACAGGTGATCTCGGTCTGTGTACACTGTCTGATCAGATGAGGTCCCCCACAACGAAAACATCTCATTGCAATGGACTCTCCTCTCTGCCCCTGAACAGACTGAGAACTGCCCCCATGACTCTCAACACGTCGTGAATCAAATCGACGCTTCCCAGATGATGCTGAAGAAGAAGATGAATCCTTCTGATATTTAAAAGACTGTCTCTGTGGTCGCAATGACTCCCTAGTCGGCTCTGAAAATCGTCCCTGAGCCCCATACTCCTGCATCACCAACTCAGCCATCTCAGCTCTCGTCACTGCATCCTCAAATGATACCGGGTTGTTTGACTGCACACGATCAAATAACTCTAACTTCAATCCTTTCAAGAAATGCCTCATCTTAGCATGAACATACGTAGCAATATGTGGCACATATTTCAGCAATGCAGAATATCGAGTTTCATACTCAGCAACAGACATACTACCCTTTCTCAAATCCTCAAATTTTTTCTCTTTCTTTTGTCTGGCTGCTATAGAAAAATATTTATCAAGAAAACGAGATCGAAACACATCCCAATCAACAGTACGGCCCTGAGCTCTCAATCCGGCCTCAGTCGTTTGCCACCACAATAGTACATTCCTCGAAAGCTGAAATGTAGCCAATCGTAACCAAGAAGACCTAGCAAACGGAGCGGTCACAAATATCTGCTCTATCCTCTCAATCCACTCCTCGGCTCGTTCACCAGTCTCAGAACTATCAAATCTCGGCGGAAGATAACTGCTGAACTGTGCCAAAGTCAACTCACCAGGCAATAAAGGCTGATCTGCAGGTGTATGTCCCATAGGAGGAGGTGGCAATGGATTCATCTGTCCAAACCCACTGTCAACCTCTTCTGTTTCCTCATGTGGATGTACCTGTTCTCTAGCTGCCATCACTGGAAATCAAATTGTTAATCATAACATTTAACAATTACAATCCAGTAATCATCATCACACCTTTCGCACAAAAGCACACGCAATTAAAGAACAATCAATCATACCAAGAACTCATAAAAAACAAGTCAAATGCATAGTCACACGCAGATAATATCGTCATCAAACTCCCTCATCACAAACCGAACTCCTAACCATCCCAGACATCTAACATATGCTCTGATACCACCAAATGTGGTGCCCCAAACCTCGCCACGTAATCATACAACATGTGACGTCATATGCATAAAAATTTTCTTTTCGACGACGTAATAATATAATACATATACGACAAAATAAGGCCATCACCACACTATCTACGTCAGTGTAGCAGAAACAGTATAATAAATACATATACAACAACTCAAATAAGACAATAAGCTATACTATTTCTATATACTATCAACTACAGGACTGTTTGACTAGACACATGTAGTCCTTCACCACTATCCTGTCTCATGGCATAGTTCTGTAACCTGTCCAACAGAAACAGCCCCCAAAGGGTGAGCATATACAACAATCATCATCGTAATATATAACAGTTATATTAACAACAACATAAGATATAACTGAAATGATAACAGAAATACCCCCTTTGCCGTTTCTGGACAATCAACCATCAACAACCTCAACAACATCACACTGCAACAATAACATCGACGATACGTCGCACCCTAACTCCGGCGACAGCAATATCATCGAATGAACAACAATATCGACGATACGTCGCACCCCAACACCGGCGACATCAATATCGTCGAACGAATAACATTAACGATACGTCGCACCCCAACTCCGGCGAAAACAATATCGTTGAACGAACAACATCAACGTGACGTCTCCCAACAACGACAGCCAACAACATCAACAATAATAATAAACAACATATATAATATCAAATCACCCATATCCAGTGATTTACCATCGTTCAACACAATAGTATTCATCAATACTAAACTATAACAACATATGCTCGTACGTCAACACGTACCTGATAATCGAGTATATATATCAAATCTGGCTACTTCTTTGATCCTGAGGCTTGTGATGTATCTAAATAATTCAACAATAATTATCAGATCATTGTCACCGTATCAACAAAGTTATAACAGCCTCAATATATAACATCAAATAGCACAACAACAATTAATTCAACAAAATATAAAACTCGATTATAAATTATTATCGCTAAACAATTTAATATTCTGGTGTATTTAATTCACAATACTACCATCAAATACACCCTAATTAATTTAACATCAAATAATAGGCTATTTTACAACATCCGTCAAATTGCGAAAACTTTATATCAACGTGTAACCTATACTTCGTAGACTCCAAATATATAATCAGAATTAATAAGAGTTGACAAACAACTCACCAATTTCAATTCAACAATTAAAAATCCCTAATTATAATAATTTAGGAATAGTTCAAAACAACAACACAATAATCTTCTCTACTTCGTTAAAATCATACACTATTCAACAATCTTTAATTTCAGTATGATTTAACAATTTATCGGATTTATTTCAGAAATCGACGAATTTCAAACACCAAAACTATAAACTTTATACCTTAAATCGAAGACCTCGTGTCAACGATCCCAGAACTGAAGTCGGTTCATCGATTAGATAAACCGATAAGTCGCAAGATTGAAAAGAAAATCAAAATTCTATTTTCTCTCCTAACCCTCCTCTCTCGTTCTCTCTGTTCAAATACCTTCTGCCAAAATGAATGAAACTCACGTGAGTTTCATATTTATCATCTTTTCTTTTTTTTTTCTTTTTCTTTTATATTATATTATATTATATTAATAAAAATAATATAATATAATATAATTTATAATATTTAAAATTTTAACACCGGTATATCCCTTTGGACCAGTCAAACGATCAAATTTTTCAAAACTCAAAACATGAAACTTCTATATCTTTGAGTTTTCTACGTTATATCCAAATTTTAAATCATTTGGACTTCATATGATCAAAATATGTCATACTTCGCTCTTTAAAAATCATTAATTATTTAGTAATATCACATTACTAAATCAACAAATTGTGATATTTACTTTATGCATTACAGGCGGTCCCTGATATGGCTTCTTCCCTGGCTGCCCCTGGAACGGCCGCTTAAACTGAGGTCGCTGTTGCTGGTGCTGTAGCTGCTGTGGAGCCTGATAGGGCCTCTTGCCCTGCCTTTCAGCCTCAATATCCCTCTGATCATGTTCTGCCGCCAAAGCTCTAGACACGGCAACTGCATATATAGTAGGGCCAGCAACTCGGACATCTCGGCGCAAGATTGGCCGCAACCCATCCATAAAATGCCTCAACTTACCCTGGGCATCATTAGCTATCAGGGGCACAAAGTGACATCCCCTCTCAAAATTCCTGCAAACTCTGCAACACTACCGTCTTCCTGTCGCAGTGTCATGAATTCCCTGGTCAATCTGGATCGTACTTCTTCAGTGAAGTACTTGGAGTAGAATATCTCCTTAAAGCCATCCAAGAAAGGGTCTGCAAATTCACTGCTACGGACGCGCTCTCCCACCACAGTCTGGCGTCCTCGATCAGTAGAAATGTGGCACACCTGACACTATCTGCATCTTACAGCTCCATATAGGCAAAAATCACCTCGATGGATTTAATCCATCCCTCAGCTATCATCGGGTCAGTAGTCTCCGAAAACTCATTTGGGCACATCCCCCTGAACCTCTCGTATACTGCCTCTGGTCTAGACCTCGCTTCTGTATTTGTCACAGCCTGGTTCCCCGCAAGCTGTGCGAAGAACTGCGTCATACCTGCGAGCAAATTCGCCTACATATCCGGAGGTGGAGGTGGGGGATTGGCCCTCTCCTCATCTCGAGGCTCTCGGTCCTCTTCCCTAGCTTCACGGTTAATCAAACTTCTAGGAGGCATACTGTTCCAGAATTTACTCAACACGTAAGCCAACATACATGAACATGATATCAATAACATAATATTCACGTACTTGAACTTAAGAATATCCACATGCTGAAATCAAAACTTAATGCTTACTACATAACATAAATTTAAAACCTTAAAATTTATAGACTTGAGGTGTGACTTCGTGAGCTTCATGCTACTGGCGGTAGGCATAACCCTTTACAAGAACACCGCTCTGATAGCAACTGTAACGTACCGTACCTTTTACTACTTAAAATTTGCGGAAAAATTAAAAATTTTCTTTAATAAAAGGCGAACCTTAACAATTCGATAAAATAAAATGTTCATCCCCAAATATTGTTGCAACAAAGATCCCAAAGTAAAATTTGTCAAAGATATTTGCTTAAAATCTCATAATCCATAACATAAATCAGAGTACTTTTAAACATTTCATAAAACTTAAAACTTGACGGTCCTCGGGTTTAGCCTCCTGCTCAGTCCAAGCCAGCTCCTTGGTCCCCACCCCTAGTCTCCTCGAAAACATCCTCACCTGCATCGATCAAGTCTAGTGAGTCTAAAGACTCAACACGTATAAACTGGAAGTAACAAGTAATACGTAATAAAAATCACAAGAAATTTTAAAATAAGAGGTACATACTGAAACTTCAACTTGCATATCAAAAGCTTGAACATACATATATACATACATAGACGTGCCATTGTCATAAAAATTTTCTTAAACATGCTTGCATACTTGAACATACATAACTTCATCATTTTGCGTTGAGGCATGTTTCAAAGTGAGTGACCCATACAAAAATACGCCTGAACAGACTAAACCACAGTACTGGGCTGACAGGGACGAATCCACTGCCACATACATGAGATCCTCGTCCATGCTTTAACGGGTGGATTGGTCCCCGTTCATGCTTTAACGCTTTCCAATCCTGATCTAAACCCATTCATGCTTTAACGGGGTGGAGAGGTCCTCGGTCACGTTCACCGACTTCCAAACCCGTTCATAATTTGGTCACAAGACATTTAGCATACCTCAAAAACATGAAAATATTTTCTTTGCACGTTGAATATACTTACTTGGCGTTGAGAGATTCGTTGGATCTAGCTTGGAGCCACTGCTGCACATGCTAATATGATACCATGAACTTTAAATTGCACAACTTAATCATGCCAATCGAATGCATCACCCAATAAATTACTAACTTATGACCTTCTACAAATGCTCGGGACTTCACCGTAATAACCAACATACTAACCCCCCGAAACAAATCTTGTCAAGAAGTATGAATTTTCTCACCCAATAGAAGGTACAGACCTTGCTTAAAACATAGTTCAACGTTCCCAAATCAAACTTCATGACATCTAAATTAACTTTTAGTATACTAGGACATAAATACATAATAGTACCCAAAGGAAGCAAGAACACCTATATTTAAAGCCAAAAATCTGCAGAGCAGCGCCGCAGCGCTGCTGGTACGCAACAGGTCTGAAGCGCCTAGGCACTTGCTGGAACGAACCTGCAGCACTGCGGTGCCTGCAGTGCGGGGCTGCGGCGCTAGTCCTGCGCTAGCACACCCCGAAAATTCTGCACATGAGTTCCCTATGACTTCTAATGCATACACAACTTAACCAACCCGAGACAACACCTCAAAATACACATGATCAACCCAATGGACACTCCTAAACACAGCAAGGAACCTCTGACTATTTCCAACGAAGCCTGCAACAAGAAATTCTCAAGAACACGTCAATAACATAATTTTTCAGAAAACGCAGTTTGAGCAGTCCCACGAAAAAACACCATAACTCCCTCAATTTTTATCCAAATATTTCGATTTACTGTCAAATCGAAGGTCTCAAAAAGTTCTACGTTTTATATGTTGAAAGTTTTTCCAAAAAGTCGACCGAAAAGTCGCAGTATTTAATTTGACATCAAAATTCGAGTTTTAGATCTAAAAATTATTTTAAAACCGATCCAATCATGTTTGCTCAAACTTCTTCATAACATCCACATGTTTTTTTTCATACAATAAACATAAAATCATTACTATGACAAGATCGATGCATAAACGAAAGAATAAACGTGCCTTTAGATCTTTAAGGTTACTGAAACGACGACTCCGACGTGGGAAGGAAGCGAGGGTTGATCCGGGATGCTTGTGGGACAGTTTTCTTGCAATAAAATTCACCGAAAACTTGCTAGAAAACTCGAAGGAAAGGGGCAGCTGCTTACCCTCAAGAACCCTAGGTTTTGACCTTCTCAAAAATGATAAAAATCTGAATTGTGATAGTGTGTGTGTGTTTTGCCGATTTCAGTGTGTGTAAAACGTGTGTGTGCGTGTGTTTTGAGTGAAAAACGTGTGTGTGCATGTGTTTTGAGTGAAAAACATGTGTGTGTGTCTTGCTTAGGGGTATTTAAGTTGCTTAATGATAATTAAAAATATTACTTAAAAGTTAATGCCCTAATTACCAAAAATCAAATTGCACAATGCTAACTTTAAAAGTTTTAAAAATCCTAAAATCACTAAATAAAAAAATTAGACTTTTAAAAAATGATAAAAACTTATAAATCATTTAAAAATGCCTCAATCCTAACTTAAAATAAATTACCACGTTTTAAAATTACCAAAAATCGTCTTCGGTCTCTTATCCTTGATCTCGTATCGAATATTCGCCTGAAACATGAAACTCGAGAAAACATTTTAACGTGCATCACATAAACATAGATAATTTAAAATAATACAATTTAAATAAATCATGCCTGGCTAAAACTCATTTTTTAAATTAAAATAAATGATTTAACAAATAAATAAATGCATGGGTTTTACGTGTACTGATTTTGAGCTCTACAATAATACTATTAATTCTTTTCCTGAACCAATTGATGCAACAATTAGTTCTTCCTCTTTGTGTGTTTCTACCAAAAGTACATAGAGATTTTAAGCAACTTTTTCTGCCTTCATAACCACAAGCGCACCCTTCACAATTTTCATGATCCCGTTCTTGATATGAGTTTTACACCCGATGTCATCCAATTGCTCCAAGAACAAAAGATTTTTTGTCAGTCCTTTCACTTTTCGTACCTCCTGAATGATACAAATGATGCCATCAAACATTTTTATTTTGATAGTACCGACCCCAGCGATTTTCAAGGCATGATCATTTTCCATGAATACAGATCCTTCTGAGACTGGTTCATAATGATCAAACCATTCTCCCCGAGACGTCATGTGCCATGTCGGTCCTGAATCCATAATCCATGTGTCACAAAATTTGTATTTGCCTTCTACAACTGTTGTCGCTTCGCTGAATAATATTTCACCACTGCCTGAAGTATTGGCCACATTTCCTTGAGAACTCTTGTCGATATTCGTACACTCTTTCTTGAAGTGCCCTTTACTGTCACATTTAAAGCAGTAAATATTTTTTTCTTACTTCTCGACTTTGATCTACCTCGTCTTTGGCTCCCACTGGAGTCACTGTCTATAAATCTTCCTCTTATCATTGGTAAAGCCTCTGCCTGCTTTGAGGTTACCAACCTATCTTCCTTATTCTTGCACCAGATTTCTTCTCCGAGAACCGCAGTTAAGACATCGTCGAATCTTAGAAAGTCCATAAGAATATTGTTGGTTATGTTGATGATAAGTTGATCATATGAATCTGGTAGACTTTGAAGTAGAAGCTCCGCACGTTCATTTTCCCCTATTTTATGCCCATGGAAGTGAGTTGAGCAAAAAGATTATTTAGTGTATTGATATTGTCGTTCATCGATGAGGATTCCGTCATCCGAAGAGTATAAAGTCTTCTCTTTAGGAAAATCATGTTGTGTAGTGACTTGAACTCGTACATCTTTGTCAGAGTATCCCAGATAACTTTAGCCGTTTTTATCTCAAAGATACTTGACAATACTTCGTCTGCTATAGCCAAGTGTAAATTGACAACAGCATTGTCATTCATCTCATTCCACTTTCCATCATCCGTAATTTCCACCGGTCTATCTCCAATAGCCGCCAAGCAATTTTTCTTTCTTAAAACTGCTTGTATCTTTATTTTTCATAGCATAAAATTGCTTCCGTTGAACTTTTCTATCTCGTACCTGCCCGTCATTATGTCTACAACAATTTAGTAGACTGAACAAAATAATCCCGCCTTAATAAAAAAATCTCAAAAAATCTTTTCTGATGTGGAAGATCAGTCTAGGCTACAACCATAGAGCATACTCAAAATTTTAATAAAAGGCTCTGATACCATTTGTTGGTCCCACGTACGGAATTTGAGATAATAAAACCAGAAAATAAAGAATAAACTGGACACCGAGATTTACGTGGAAAACTTCTAAAAATTATTAGGATAAAAACCACGGGGAAGACGAAAAGAATTCCACTATAATATTTTGTGGTATACAACTCACTCAATGTGTTTTCAAAGAGAACTCAAACTCTCTTAATACAGGAGAACAAACACCTCACAAATATTATAGAACTAATAAGATGAGAGAAAACTCGAAGAAAGGATGATTTCAAAATGAAGGGAGGAGCTCTATTTATAGAGACTCTTGTCCGTTTGAAGACGCGTTAGAAACGCGTCGTCTGATAAATTTTTTTCAATTCTTCCAACCACTAAATTCTTTTGTCAAACTTGTCTGTTCCATTTATTGATCTTGTTGACAATTTATACCAATTTTCATACAAGTACACAATGTTCTCGAATTTTCATAACAACATCTAAATTATGAACATTCGAGAACATTGTGTAATTTGTATGAAAATTGGTATAAATAAGGTTTTTAGTATCTAATTAGTCAAGAAATGAAGTAATTTACGAATATGAGAGATTTTATAAATTTATATGCTTTTTGATATAACAATTGCTGCAATATTCCAAGAGGGTTTTTAGTATCTAATTAGTCAAGAAATGAAGTAATTTACGAATATGAGAGATTTTATAAATTTATATGCTTTTTGATATAACAATTGCTGCAATATTCCAAGAGTTTATTGATGATAAATGTCTAGGAGAAGGTGACGGTGCTATTTATCGACTTTGGTTCGCAAACAACAACGTTCCAGACATTAGCTACGTCATTAATCCAATTTAGAAAATTAAATTCTACCATATTTTTTAATAAATTATAACAGTTAGCTTTAAAAAAAAATGCAAATGATTTTGAAGGTTTCAATAAATTCTCAAGTCCTTTTAATTTAATATAAGGATTTAATTATGAATAAAGATGAGATGAATGAGATGTCGTCGATATAACACTACCCCACACATATATTGATAAATATCCACCTTTAAACTCACTATTTGAGTGGAGTTCTAAAAATACCATAAAATATTCTTAATTTGTATTTTGATTATTCATAGATTGTTGCACGCAGAATCTTGCGGATCTGAATTTGTTAAATTGTTGAATGAATTTTTGAGTGCACAAGGGTGAATTTTTTTTAATAAAATTTATTTTAAAATTGTATCGCCATGAAATCCAATCATTTTAGCACATTTTCGATTGGTATTTGTCGTTGGGAGCAGTGATTATCTCTAATAGAAGAAATTGAACTTTAATTTTTGCTATGTTATATAGGTTCGAAATATTTGAATTGTATCACCGACACTATTAATTAGTTTTTGCTTGAAACAAAAAAGTGATTAATCTTACGTTTGGTATCACAATCATATCACGTGTCCAATTTCAAAAGTTACAAAACAATTAAATTATAGGAAGAGAAGTTTTCGAGAGTAACAATTGCTAACAAAACATGATATTTGGGTTGTCCTATGGAACAAAAAAGAAAGTGTTCGATCCAATATTTACGTACTGTAGTATAGTGTCATGACGTCCGTATATGATTTCATGTTGATTTTTGTATCTTTAGATAGAATTTTTAGATTTCTTGTGCCTTATAATTTATAATCCACGACTCGAGACCCATATTTTTTAATATACCAATATTTCAGCGGCCAACGAACTTGGGCTTCAACATTTTCCTCAACAGAGCAATAAATTAAAGATTAATGAAGAATTTTTTTAAAAAAAACAAACAAACTGAATACAAACATAAAATTAGGGACCACAATGGCGTAGAGCATGATCGGGTTTAAATCTCCATCGAATTATATTCCTTCCTCCATCCTCGTTTTGTCTAATCGGAGAATCCTCAAAAGTTGTTTAGTTTTAAATTGAAATTATATTGTGAGAAAAGTACGATAGAAAAAGAAATATTAAACATGTACCGAAAGTTGGTTAATGTTCGAGGAGCCCTTTGTGGTATGATATGGTTACACAAATTGGATTTTACCAAAGTAACCCTCAGTTACTAAAAATTCAAAAAGAGAATTGATTTAATAAAAACCACACTACAAAAACTTGTGTGAGACGGTCTCATTGGTCATATTTTGTGAGACAGATCTCTTATTTGGGTCATCAATGAAAAATTATTATTTTTTATGCTAAGAGTATCACTTTTTTACTGTGAATATCGGTAGGGTTGACCCGTCTCACAGATAAAAATTCGTAAGACCGTCTCACAAAAGACCTATTCAAAACCATATACACGTGAATAATCGTGTTCATGGTAGCCAAAACTTAGCCATAATATAAAACATTAGAATTTCCTATTTGGAAAATTGCTCTTCTGTATAAGAGTTGGTATAAATAAATAATATACCTCAAATGATAAACTTTGAATACTACTAGAACAGTAGCTATCAAGTGTGACTGTTATTTCAACTATTTTGTAAAAACCTTTCTCTATTAAAGCTTTTCAAAAAGCATTAAAAGTTAGCGTATATGTTAGAGAGTGTTTGCGAATTTTTTTTGTAAAAGTCATTAAATTTTTAGATTAGAAAGAAGTGAAGAAAAACTTAATATTATGATCATTTTTGGAGAATCAATATTATCATATGACCAGCTTTTGGATTTCAATTGTATTAAGCATAAGCTAACGCAAAAAATGAGTTAAAAAAACACACAACTTATTTAAGTCTAACCAAACCATTGAGAATTACAATTCAATGTTGTAAACAAAACCGAATTTAAATACAAATTTGTTGAGATTGTTTGTTCACCACTTCTAAATCAATCTTCTAATTTTAAAATGTGGAATCGGAACAAGGTTAATTCTTGTCTCTGAACATTAATACATAAAATGGCCTCCTTCAGTAAAATTTCGATTTTTTTCAAGGATGATTTCGATGGTCGGAAGATTAGGATGCAACTTTATTTAGCTACACATAGTGATGACATATGATACGTTATTACAGATTAACCAATGAAGATCATGTAAACAAATACATTTGTCGCCATTTTAGATGGTGCACAACAGATGATTGAGAAGCCACGAATGTAATGGATGGGTGAATATAAGAAAAAGAAAATTTTGGATAATGTTGCCAAAGATGTTCTATACAAAAAATTTGATAAGAACACATTCAACAAAATCAAGATGTGTCATACTGCCAAAAACATTAGAGAGAAATGAATCGAGTTATGCAAGGGCAATGACCAAACGAAACAAAACAAATTTTCTATTGCAATACAGAAATTTGATATCATCAACATGAAGTTAGGTGAGTCTATGTCATACTTTGACGAAAGAGTTAGCATCATTATCATCAAACTGGCTGTTCTTGGGAAAGATTATGTCAATCATTAGATATCTTTGAAAGTAATGAGGGCACTTCAAAGAGAATGACATGTCAAAACAACGACAATGAGAATTGAAGCATCTGAATAAACTTGAATTGCATGATCTGTTCGCGAATCTTAAAGCTTTTGAATTCAAATTGGAGTCTAGAACATATAGTGAATCGACTTCCAAACTGACCAAGGCACTGGCTGCCAAGCCCATTGAACAATCAGTCTTGAAAGAGAAGTCAGCAGATGAGTAAATATGCTATGTAAATATTCGAAGAAAAAATTTGGAATGTTCTTGAGGAAGAACCAAGGCAACTTCCAAAATTCCAGCATAAGAAATCACTACAAGAAAGAGTCCAATGATGAGTACAGTGCATGTTTATTTGTGAGAAGATTTGCCACTTTATATCCAATTGTCCTAAACTGAAGAAAGATTAGAGAATGACAGAAAGATTAGAGAATGACAACTGACAAGGATGGAAGATCTCATTACAAGAATAAGATATTCAAAAATGATAATAAATCATTCAGAAAGAAAAGAAATCATAAAGTGCTTGTGGTCGAGGTTTGTGAGGCCAAGTGGGCAGATATGAAACGTCAACTACTTAAAATATTGCTAGAATTATTTTTCTGTAAGTTAAATATCACAAATGTATTTAAATGCATGCATGCAATAAGTGGTGTAAAACACACATTTTAAAATAAATGGGGTTCTAATACTGGTAAAAATATTGTAGTTAAAAATATGTCAAAAAGCCTATCGAACCAACAACATGTAAAAAGAACAGTGTATAAAAATATCCATGACTCCTCCTAAGTCATAAACGTAATGTGCGGAAGATATAGTCCTCGGGTTAGCGTGCGCACATCCAGCCCCGCTTACTCAATCTTCGACGCCTTCAGTCTCCTCATCAATATGCTTATCTGAATCATTCACACCTAGTTAGTCTAAAGACTCAACACACTAGTGTTAGGATCGATCCTAACACTTTTCACTGTTGTAAATGTTTAGAGGGGGTTGAATAAACACTTTACGATTTTTGAATCTTTTTGATGGGGTGAATTAGCTTAGTGATAAACTGAATTCGATAATCTTGTTGTCAATATTAATCAGTTAACATAAAGTGCGGAAACAAACTGAAAGACAGATTGAATACTAGGAAATAAGAGACATAAAGATTTATGGATGTTCGGAGACTTCAAATGCTCTTACGTCACCCATTCCATTTCAATGATAGGATTTTCACTAAAAGACTTTGATTAGTCACAATATCTGTAATTACGCACTTCAGTTTGGTCTTAAACACTGCCAAACTGAAACTCTTAGTATCTTTACACTTTTATCAGTACGCAATTGATATATTTTTCTAAGCACAAATGATCTAAAAAGATTGAATATAGTAACAATAAGTGCTTGTGCTAGTGCTAGTGCTCGAAATATAGCATAAAAGCTATGAATATATCTAATAAAGCGTGGGCTTTTTGTAACTGAGAACGATTTGCTTGTTCTTGTTCCTGCTAACTCGATAACTGTTGCTCTTTACTATTGCTCTGTTACTCTCTTCTCAGCTGGTCTTCTCGGCTATTTATAGGCTTTGCTCCTAACGGTAATATTGAATTTGTCTAAATGTCATATATTTGTTGATTTGTCATGTCATCATTCTTATGACAATCATACACAGTGGAATTTTGAGATGTGGTGCTCCCACTACAAGTTGCAGTCTACTCTTGTACAAATTGTCGTTCGTTGGCTACGCTCTTTAACAGATGACGTGTCAAGATTATTTATCAGTTGACTCTATTGCTGATTCGATTAACTGACTGTGTAACTGATCAGTCTTAACCGATTGATCAATTCGCTATACAGCTTCATGTTAGAGTAGGTGACCGTCGAGCCAAGTGTTGGCCGAGAGTTCACATTAAAACTCTATGTATAAAAAATATTTATTTTAATAATATTTGAAATTATTTTTTTGGCACAACTTTATCTGTATACCCATTCTTGTTGCATATATAAAGTTCTTGAATATACAAATAATAGAAAGAATATGAGATGCTCATATGATGAGTATCATGAAACTCATATTTGGAATACTGTATATTCTAAACAGTTCCTAATCGATTAAGCCGCCACTAAGAAGGATAAAGGCCGCTTGAGTTTGAGACTAGTATCTGCAACGTGAGTACCATGTTTTATTGATAAGGGACATTGTGATGTCCGAGCATGCATATAGGTGCTCCTTGTAGAGTGCACTGAACAACCCTCCATAAAAGACTTTCCAAGTGGTTCTTACTTATCGAGTGAAAACGTCTTAGTTTATGGTTGTACACCATTAGTCCTTATGACCCGGTATAATATTGAGACTCTATATGCTAGCATTGCACTTTGACTTGTTTACCGACTCATATGAGGTCATCAGGTTGCAAGGTTGCGTGTTTTGTCGAAACATATAGGAGTCGATGCCTTGTAGTCGGGGATTCACCACTTACCTTCGGATATGGATATCCTATGAGATCTCATGTGTATGTAGTTTGAAATCTCTGATCAGGGTGTTGGTGGTAATTATGAAAGGGGTTTCACAGATTACACCATCGATGCAACTACGACATGACACATAGTATCGATTCTTTGACAACACTCGATATACCAATAGTTGTCAAATTGATCGAAATATATGAGTTGAAGAGACCGTATTGTACGCTAATCATAATGAAATGGTTCTTGCAGGCACTATCATTTGATACCTAGGGAATCATGTAAGCGATGCTGCTAGGCATTTAACATGATTGGTTGGGTATTATCAGACTTGAGTTCTGACGTTCTTATTATCAAGGAGTTGATAAGTAAGAATGGAGCAACTGGGGTATGCTCATATAATGACATGTTTTGTCCCGAATCCCATAGAGATGTGAACCCACTGCTGGTTGTATCAATGAACCATTGAGGGTCACACAAATGCTAACTTTCTAGATCCCGTTGAGAAGTAAAATAGTTCAATGTGTTGAACGGCTTATCAAAGAGTTTATAAGCGCTAAGAAAAATAGAAGTATGACTTCTATAAGAGGATTATGGGGAATGTAACTTTTAATTTTTGGAAGTGTTCCTAAATTAAAAGATGACTTAAATAAATAATGTATTTGAAAATAGTGATTTTCATAAACATTATTATGAACTAAATTAAACTAATTCAAGTGTTGAATTAATTAAAAACTTGTGGACCTAGTAGAGTCTAAGTAATTAAATTAATCCATGTATTGAATTAATTGAATAACATTGGGCCTTGTAGAGCCCAATTAGAAATAATTATTCAACTAGTAGGCTTGAGTAAATTCAAGTAAAGATTTAATTGATCTCAAATATGTTTGAGATATTTAAATAAAAGTCCATGGGCTTTGTAAATGTTACAAGCCCAAATAATATGCATAAGGAGGTGAAGAGTTGGGAGACAACTTTTTCAATAAACACGGCATGAGTCTCACATGCACTTTAACTTTTTCCACAACCAAAAAAATTTCTCTCTCTTTCTTCCTAGCATAGTGGTCGAATTTTACACTCCACATTCTCCCAATTTTTTCTTCATCAATTGTTGAGGAAAGCCTACACTTCTCAAAGAAAAATCCTATAATTTTTCTAGTGCAAAATTAGAGAGGATCTTCTTAGTTAGTGGTGGACCTAATTTGAAGAAAACAATCCATTTGAGCAAAGTTTGCTTTTGGAAGCTTGTAGATTGGGCCAACCCTTCAAGAGCTAAGTTGTTTACAACTTAGTTGGAGCCAAAACATCAATTCTTGTGATTGGTAGGTAAAAATTCTTAACACACTATGTATGAAATTTTTGTGTTTTTGGTATTTGCTACCCACTAGTGGGTGCTCGGTTTTTCTTGCTAGAAAAATATGATTTTTTGAAATTTTCGTTGGGCATCCAGGCACCGTAATCGACCCTCTTTCAAGTTGTATCAGAGCTATGAGTACTATTTTGTGTAAGCAAATACATGATATTATATTGATGTCACTTTCTAACCGCGTGAGATAAGCGTCGCAACAAATCGAAAGCCAAAATGGGGGCTATTTTCGGCCCCATGTTGCTGCTCATTTCGGGCAGCCCCCCTTTTTAAAAATAAAAAAAATTTGTGCATGTTGACTAGGGTTTCCAAAAGTGTTTTGGAATATCAAAGTGTCATGAGTCTTGAATTATTGGGCCATTAGATGGTTGACATATTTTGTTAAATTTAAATAAGACAAAATATTTTTAGTGAAAAATTTCTTTTTGGACCCATAAGTTTAAATCTACAAAAATTGTATATATTTTCTAATAAAATAAATAATTGAAGTCGGACTTCAATTATTTATAGTAAATGGTGATTCACAAGATATTCAGATATAAATAAATTAATTAGAAAGTAGACAAAGGAGTTTGTTTACTTTGTTGATTTAGTTTATAATAGTGACGGTTAGTGATTGGATCAAGATATATAATATTGGTTCAATTGATTATTGTGATAATTAATTGATAGTGTATGATATGTGATATTATGCATGAAGGATGATCAAAAGCCCAAGCCCAATTTGCTAGGTGTATTATATGATATTTTGTTTTGAATGATTGTAATAATTATCAATTTATAAGTGGGCTTGGTTTATGGCCCGTTCCTACCACATTAGATGTATCCCTATTTGTGATGGATATTTATTTGTAAATATTAGTTTAGTGGAAGATCAAGACTGGAAGATAGTGGGCCATGATGATTATGAAAATCGAAGACATGTAAATATTGGAAGCTTATGTAAAAGTTGCATTTGCATCCCATGCATTTTCCTAGGATTGGACCTAGGCCTGTGCTTAGCTCACACGGGCCATTAGTTTTTGAAGCGATTGATCATATCCTTGTTTAGTTTACTGTTTATAATATATACATGATATATTATAAATAATGAGTATGTGCATTATTATTATGATAATAACAAAGTTGCATGAATCCGGCAAACATACGATCAAACATGGCGAGTTTTTAAACTAAATTAATAATGAGACCTTTCAAATTTAAAAACCATCATTTTGAATAATATTCAAAATTAATATCAAGCCCAAAAAGGGAATTAGAAGGGTGTTTATAATTTCCATGTCTTCCATCGACAATTGGTGCATGATGAACCCTACCCGTGCTCAGGGCTCGGATCATATTATTGGGGAAGCCCTGGACACCGGAAAGCTGTGACATTCATTGACATGGTGATGTGAACTACGTGGAACTCCTAAGATTTCGGCTCATATTATTGAGGGAACTCATGGCGACCGTCCATTAAGGTTCAACATCGATGAGTAAGGCTTGACACGTAAAGATGAACGACATCATATTATTGCGTCCTAATAAAACATGAGACAAAAGTTTATGTAAAAAGTTGCATGGAGATGAAATCGGAACCTTTTAGAAATTATGACTGACTGATATTAGTTGGGATCATAATTTGCTAATTGGGTTTACGTAGCGTACCTACTGAGGAAAGGAGTTTCCCGTTTTCACTAGAGGGTAGTGAAAAATGTCAAAACAGTGAGAGCGAAAATTTATGAAGTAAAAGTTCATACTTTATATCTTACTAAATATTTTAAAATAGTCCATTAACATTTATTTGTTTTACTTTGCAGTACAAATTTTGACAATGTCTTCGATTCACAATCCGTTATCTGCAATACTCGACAAACACGTTTTAACTGGACCTAATTACCTCAATTGGCTAAGAAATCAGAAAATCATCTTGAATTCGGAAAGAATAGCATATACACTTACTGAATTGACCCCTGTTGAGGCTCCGAGTAGCTGCACTCCTGAGGAATTGCAGACTTACAAGGATTGGTGTGACCATGACTTGCGAGCAAAGTGTTATATGCAGGCTTCTATGAATGATGAGCTGCAGAGACGTTTTGAGGATGCAAAGAGTGCTGCTGACATTCATTTGCATCTCAAGGAGCTCTTTGTTGAGCAAACTCGACCTCTTAGGCATGCTACCATCAAGGATCTGTTCACTTTACGCATGCGAGATGGGGCCTCGGTCCATGAGCATGGCCTATAGATGATTGGGCTTGTGGACAAGCTCGTTGGCATGGATCTTATGTTTTCTTCGGAGTTGACCACAGACATGTCGTTCTTATCGCTGCCTAGCTCATTTGATCCTTTTGTGGTGAATTTCAACATGAACATGCTGGAGCCTACCCTTGAGGAGTTGGTCAATATACTTGTTACGTTTGAGTCCACCATCAAGAATGAGAAGCCGGTTCTTTATGTGAGTTCTTCATGTGGTACGAAGACTGGTCCACCTGGGAAGGGAAAGAAGTGTTCTTTCAAACGTCCCAAGAAGAATGTGCCCTTGAAGAGGCAAGCTCTGATCCCGTTGTGGCAGCCACACCAGTTAAGGCTTACAAGACCGCTGATATCTGTCATCACTGCAACAAGCCTGGACATTGGAGGCGTAACTGCAGAGAATATCTTGTCCAGAAAGGTTCTGGAAATGGAATGTTCTACATTGAAATAAACATTTCAATTAACTCTACTTCTTGGTTATTAGATACCGGCTGTGGCTCACATCTCTGTAATGATTTAAAGGTGATGGGAAGAAGTAGAAGACTTAGGGAAGTGAGACCTTCTTTAGGATGGGCAATGGAGCAAGAATTGCTGCCAAGGCCGTAGGAGATGTTTACTTATTTTTGAAAAATGATTTTAAGTTAATTTTGAGAGATGTTTTGTTTGTACCTGAGTTGGTGAAAAACATTATTTTCATTTCTATGCTTGATAAAGATGGATGTTCTTGTTTATTTAGCAAATGTTTTTGCAACATTTACAAGAATGAATGTTTAATTGGCACTTAAGAACTTGAAAAAAATCTCTTCAACTTAACATTGAAAGATATTACACTAAACAATGTCCAAGCAATAACAACAACAAACAAGCGAAAACAAGATACTCTAAAATCGACACAATTATGGCATGCTCGATTAGGACATATTTCCCTAAGAAGGATGAACAAGCTAGTGGGAGTTGGCATGTTTGATATGTCTGATATTAGTTCTCTCACGACTTGTGAATCCTGTCTGAAAGGAAAGATGACCAAAATTCCCTTCAAGGGCCATGTGGAGAGAGCCAAAGAGTGATTGGATTTGATCGATGTGTGCGGTCCACTTAGCATCTCCACTAAGCATGGACATGCCTACTTCATCACCTTTACCGATGAATTTTTGAGGTATGGGTATGTGTATTCAATGAAATACAAATCTGAAGCTTTTGAAAGGTTTAAAGTGATGCGAACACGGGTGGTCAAGTCCCAAGGAAAGCATGGGACCCTTTAGAGTTGCCAGAAGGACCAATCACGAGAGGACGTCTGAAGAGGTTCAAAGAAGCAGTGAATGGGCTTATGAGCAATCGAGGAGGGCTTACGTTCAAGGAGCAAAATGCCGAAGGGTGCGTGATGCATGGGAGCGAGTTCGGGAGCCAAGGGAGCATTATTCAAGCAATATATGTTGAAGAATCCCGAGAGACTTGTGCCCGGGCAGATATAAGTTACCGCCCGAGCGGGTACAGTGCATCCTGAAAAATAAAAATTCGAGAGCCTCGCGCCCGGGCGCACCAAAGTTACCGCCCGAGCGCGAACCAAGGAAGGAGAGGGCCGAAGACCTTCCGCCCGGGCGGACATAAGTATCCGCCCGAGCGGACACTGTTCCGAGAAAAATATTTTTTTTCCTTATTTAGTGTTTTAATTTGTTTGGTAACTAGATTTTGATATCCTTGTGATATGTAAGGATATTATGGACGAAATTTGATACACAATTCAGATTATTGATGATATTTTATCAAACTTTTTGAGATTTTCTCTCAACTTTTTCAAGGATCTTGCTTTGTCAACCAAAATCAAACTTATCAAAGTTTTAACTTTGTGGCGTTTGTCGATTGATTTCATACGGATTGTCAAGGACAAGTTCTTTAAAGGTTCGTCTGTTTCTCAATTGTTTAATCGTGATTATTTATTGCTAAGTTTTTATAATTTAGAGGTGAATATCACAAATTCAAACTTGATTCAAAAGATCGGGACACACATCGATCCTTGTCGTTATTGAATAGAGGGCGCAATTCGATTTTAATCTTGTTTGCTATTTATTCGTACAATGATTTACATAATTTGGTATCAGAGCTTTGGCTCATTGAATTCAAGTAAGTTTACCCTTCGTTCTATTATCAGATCTAAATTTTCTTTCGTTCCGCTTTCAGATCTGATTTGTTCTATTATTCTTCGTCGTTCGTGAATCTGTGATACACAAAATTTTGTGCCTTATTTTTTTCTTTGAATTTTCAAAATTCTTAGAGCAAAAAAAAAAAAAAATTCTTAGAGCAAAAAAAAAAAAAAATAGTACCAAAAATCCGAAAATTCCCTCTTATTTCTTTGTGGTATTTTGTTCTATTTTCTTTATAGAGTCATATTCAATTGCCTCTCACAGTCAAAAAAAAAAAATTAATTATCTTCAAATTGCTTGTCTACGCAGTCCAACTGAGTCGATCACATTTGTTCACGAGTTGAAACTTGATTGTTTGATATACTCAAATACAAAGCTTGAGCACCTAGAGAGAACTCTCGAATTTGAGTGACATTACTTGAGTGCGAGTGAGTTTTCTTTGGAATGAACGGTGAGTATTTGTTGTGAGCTAAAAAAAAAATAAGGAAGGAGAGACGAGTGAATTTTCTTTGGAGTGACCGTGAGAATTTGGGTGAGGACTATTTTGTTTTCTACTAACGTTTTCTTGCAGGTACAATTCTAAAAGTAAATGGAGAGGGAGGTAGGAGATAGTTTGAACCAAGGATTATCTAAGGTTCAAATGGAGGCGTTGTTTGGGCATTTTAGTAGGATGATGAGAAATGAATTAGAGCCCTTACATGAGAGGTTGGATAAACTTGAGGTTAGTACTAGCGGGAGTAAATCTAAACCTAAGGATTTGGGTAGAGAGGATGAGGAATATGATTTGGGAGGAGACGAGGAGAGTCAAAATGAGAACTGGGGTAGGAATGGAAGAGGTAGAGGATTTGGGAGAGGAAAAAGAGAAGTCGTGCGGGGTAGATATGATGGGAATAGGGAAGATGGTAACATGGGTAGTATTAAGATGAAAATTCCTTCATTCCATGGGAAATCTGACCCGGAGGCGTACTTAGAGTGGGAAAAGAGGGTAGAGTTCGTGTTTGAGTGTCACCACTATTCCGAACAAAAGAAGGTTAGGTTGGCAGTGGTTGAATTCTTAGACTATGCTCTCATTTGGTGGGATCAATTAGTGACCACTATGAGGAGGTATAATGAGAGACCCATTGAATCTTGGGATGAGATGAAGAGGGTCATGAGGAAGAGGTTTGTGCCCAACCACTACTATAGGGAGATGTTCAAAAGGTTACAAACTTTAAGGCAAGGGGTGAAGAGTGTTGAGGACTACTATAAGGAGATGGAAGTAGTCATGATTAGGGCCAATATTGAGGAAGATAATGAGGCGACCATGGCACGTTTTCTTTGTGGTTTGAACAGGGGAATCCAAGATCAAGTTGAGCTTCGGCACTACTTGGATCTAGACGAGATGGTGCAAATGGCCATAAAAGTGGAGCAACAACTTAAAAGGCGTGGAGTTGGCCGCACCAATCAAACTGGGGGTTCATCATCTTCATGGCGATCAAATGTGGTGAAACGTGAGGAGAACAAGGTGGTTAGCAAGCCCAAATTTGAGACCAAGCAAGAGGAACCTAAGCAAGGAATGCAAGGTAAATCTGAAACTCCTTCTCATCGATCTAGAGATACTAAATGTTTTAGGTGTCAAGGGTTAGGGCATATTTCGAGTGAATGTCCTAATAAAAGGGTGATGATTTTAAATGACTATGGTGAATATGAGTCTCAAAGTGAGGGTGATGATGATGAGATGACTGCGTTAGATGATCCTGATGAGGGGTATGAGGCGGTTGTAGGTGAAGCACTAGTGACTAGGCGTATCATGAGTGCCCAAGTCAAGGAAGAGGAGACTAACCAAAGAGATAACTTGTTCCATACTAGGTGTTTTGTGAGTCAAAAGGTTTGCAATTTAATCATAGATGGGGGGATTTGTACTAATGTGGCTAGTGTTGAAATGGTGGAGAAATTGGGTTTGCCTACACTAAAGCACCCTCAACCATATAGGCTTCAATGGTTGAATGATTGTGCGGAAGGTTAACAAGCAAGTGCTAGTGCCTTTTTCTATTGGGAAGTATGTGGATGAGGTCTTGTGTGATGTGGTACCCATGCATGCTTGTCATATCTTGTTGGGTAGACTGTGGCAATATGATAGACGAGTGACACATGATGGGTTCAAGAATAGGTATTCATTTGTGTTGAAGAAGGAGTCCATTGTATTACTTCCTTTGTCCCCAAAGCAAGTGTTGGAGGACCAATTGAAAAAAAAAAGAGAGATGAGGCCGAAAAAAAGAGTGAATTAAAAGTGAGATGGCCTTTGAAAATAAAAATGAAATGGTTGAAAAAAAGAGTGACAAAAAAAGTGAGATAGCTATACAAAAGAAAAAGGAGAGGAAAGAAAATGAGGGAAAAGAAAATGAGAGGAAAGAGGCCAAAAAGAAAACATATATGGCCCAAAAAAGTGAGTTGAAGCAATTGATACACACACATGAACCACTTGAGTTGATTCTTTATAAAGAGATACTCTTTAACACAAGTGATATAGCCGGTTCCCTTCCGAGCATTGTTGTTTCACTTTTGCAGGAATTTGATGATATATTTCCGGAGGAGCTACCTCAAGGACTACCACCATTGAGGGGGATTGAGCACCAAATTGATTTGGTACCCGGGAGTGCATTGCCAAATCGTCCAGCTTATAGGAGCAACCCGGAGGAGACTAAGGAACTTCAATGGCAGGTAAGTGAGTTGTTAGACAAGGGTTTTGTGCGTGAGTCCATGTCCCCTTGTGCTGTGCCTGTTTTATTAGTTCCTAAGAAAGATGGCTCATGGCGAATGTGTGTGGACTGTAGAGCAATCAATAACATAACCATCAAGTATAGGCCAATACCTAGGCTAGACAATATGTTAGATGAATTGCATGGTGCTTATATCTTTAGCAAAATTGATTTGAAGAGCGGCTATCATCAAATTAGGATGAGGGAAGATGATGAGTGGAAAATTGCTTTTAAAACAAAGTATGGGTTGTATGAGTGGATGGTCATGCCTTTTGGCTTAACTAATGCTCCTAGCACCTTTATGAGGTTGATGAATCATGTCTTGCGTGCACATATAGGAAAATTTGTTGTGGTCTAACTTGATGATATCCTAGTGTATAGCAAAAACTTGAATGAGCATGTTAATCACTTGATACTTGTGCTAATCACACTAAGGGCTGAAAATTTGTATGCTAACTTGAAGAAGTGTGATTTTTGTACAAGAAAACTTGTCTTTCTTTGTTTTGTGGTAAGTTCACAGGGTATACAAGTTGATGAAGACAAGGTAAGTGCTATTCGAGATTGGCCAACGCCTACTACTGTTGGTCAAGTTCGAAGTTTTCATGGCCTTGCAAGCTTCTACCGGAGGTTTGTAAAAGATTTTAGCACACTGGCGGCACCAATGACGGCGGTGATCAAGAAAAACGTTCCATTCCATTGGGGCGAGGAGCAAGAGAAGTCTTTTAATCTTATTAAGCAAAAATTAATTAATGCTCCTTTACTTGTTTTACCCGATTTTGCTAATACCTTTGAAATTGAATGTGATGCCTCAGGTGTAGGTATTGGTGGAGTGCTGATGCAAGGAGGACGGCCGGTGGCATATTTTGGTGAGAAACTTAATGGAGCAGCGCTTAACTATCCAACATATGACAAGGAGCTCTATGCACTTGAAAGGACTCTAGAGATGTGGCAACATTACTTGAGGCAAGGAGTTTGTGATCCATACGGATCATGAGTCTCTAAAGCACCTTAAGGGTCAACAGAAGTTGAACAAGCGGCAAGCCAAGTTGGTGGCATTCATTGAAACATTCCCCTACATCATAAAATACAAACAAGGTAAGGAGAACGTAGTGGCCGATGTACTATCACGGAGGTACGTACTACTCTCAACCTTGGAGTCAAAATTTTTGGGGTTTGAGCATGTAAAAGAGTTATATGTGTTAGATGATGATTTTAAGAGTGAGTTTGAAACTTGTATGCATGGTCCACATGACAAATTTTATTTGCATCATGGTTTTTTGTTTAAAGAAGACAAATTGTGCATTCCCAAGTCATCAATTCGTGAGTTACTTGTTAGGGAGGCACATGGAGGTGGTTTAATGGGGCACTTTGGTGTAGCCAAAACTTTAGGCGCATTGCATGAACATTTCTATTGGCCACATATGAAACGTGATGTTGAGCATGTGTGTGATAAGTGCATAACTTGTAGGCAAGCTAAGTCTAGAACACAACCGCATGGATTGTATACACCACTTCCTGTTCCTAGTGAGCCTTGGATTGACATTTCTATGGACTTTGTTTTGGGGTTGCCTAGGACTAAGAAGGGGAGGGATTCAATATTTGTTGTTGTTGATAGATTTTCTAAAATGGCACGTTTTATAGCTTGTCATAAAACTAATGATGCGTCAAACATTGCGGATTTGTTCTTTAGAGAAGTTGTTAGGTTGCATGGCATGCCTAGGACTATTGTTTCTGATCGTGATGTTAAATTCTTGAGTTATTTTTGGAAGACTTTATGGGCTAAACTTGGCACAAAATTGTTGTTTTCTACTACATGTCATCCTCAAACGGATGGACAAACTGAAGTAGTTAATAGAACCTTAGGGACACTTTTGCGTGCCATTCTTAAAAAGAACTTAAAGAATTTGGAAGAGTGCTTGCCATTTGTTGAGTTTGCTTATAATCGTTGCGTGCATTCTACTACAAATTATTCGCCATTTGAAATTGTTTATGGTTTTAATCCTTTGACTCCGTTGGATTTGATGTCTTTACCCGTGAGTGAAAGGTTGACTATGGATGGCAAGAAGAAGGCTGAATTTGTTAGGAGTTTGCATGAAATGGCCAAAGCCAACATTGAGAAGAAGAATGAGCAATATGCCAAGCAAGCCAACAAGGGGAAGAAGAAGGTGGTATTTGAGAAAGGTGATTGGGTGTGGTTACACTTGAGGAAGGAAAGGTTTCCTGAAAAGAGGCGTTCAAAGCTATTACCTAGGGGCGATGGACCATTTCAAGTCCTTGAAAGGATCAATGACAATGTCTACAAACTTGATCTACCAGGTGAGTATAACATCAGTTCTACTTTTAATGTTAGTGATCTTTCTTTGTTTGATGTAGGCAATGCGCAAGATTTGAGGACAAATCCTTTTCAAGAAGGGGAGGATGATGCGAACACGGGTAGTCAAGTCCCAAGGAAAGCATGGGACCCTTTAGAGTTGCCAGAGGGACCAATCACGAGGGGACGCCTGAAGAGGTTCAAAGAAGCAGTGAATGGGCTTATGAGCAATCGAGGAGGGCTTACGTTCAAGGAGAAAAGTGCCGAAGGGTGCGTGATGCATGGGAGCGAGTTCGGGAGCCAAGGGAGCATTATTCAAGCAATATATGTTGAAGAATCCCGAGAGACTTGCGCCCGGGCGGATATAAGTTACCGCCCGAGCGGGTACAGTGCATCCTGAAAAATAAAATTCGAGAGCCTCACGCCCGGGCGCACCAAAGTTACCGCCCGAGCGCGAAGCAAGGAAGGAGAGGGCCGAAGACCTTCCGCCCGGGCGGACATAAGTATCCGCCCGAGCGGACACTGTTCTGAGAAAAATATTTTTTTTCCTTATTTAGTGTTTTAATTTGTTTGGTAACTAGATTTTGATATCCTTGTGATATGTAAGGATATTATGGACGAAATTTGATACACAATTCAGATTATTGATGATATTTTATCAAACTTTTTGAGATTTTCTCTCAACTTTTTCAAGGCTCTTGCTTTGTCAACCAAAATCAAACTTATAAAATTTTAACTTTGTGGCGTTTGTCGATTGATTTCATACGGATTTTCAAGGACAAGTTCTTTGAAGGTTCGTCTATTTCTCAATTGTTTAATCGTGATTATTCATTGCTAAGATTTTTAATTTAGAGGTGAATATCACAAATTCAAACTTGATTCAAAAGATTGGGACACACATCGATCCTTGTCGTTATTGAATAGAGGGCGCGATTCGATTTTAATCGTGTTTGCTATTTATTCATACGAGGATTCACATCACAAAAAATTCAGAAGTGAAGTAGAGAAACAGTTGGGACGAAGCATCAAGTCACTTCGATCGGATCGAGGTGGTGAGTATTTGAGTGTCGAGTTCCAAGAGTATCTTAGGGAGAATGATATTCTCTCGCAGTGGACTCCGCTTGCTACACCACAGTTGAATGGTGTTTCGGAGCGTCGTAACCGGACTTTGATGGACATGGTTCGGTCTATGATGGGGTTCACGGAGTTGCCGCCATCCATTTAGGGATATGCACTTGAGACAGCGGCAATGTTGTTGAAAAATGTCCATTCAAAAGCAGTTGATAAGACACCATATGAGATATGGATGGGTAAGCCTCCCAAATATTCTTATCTTAGAAAATGGGGATGCCCTGCTTATGTGAAGCAGACAGTGGGAGATAAATTGGATAGTCGATCCATTTTATGTTACTTTGTGGGATATCCAAGGAATTCAATTGGATACTATTTATATCATCCTCAAGAAACAAAGGTGTTTGTTTCTAGGAATGCAACCTTTTTTGGAAAAAAAAATTTCTATTAGATAGAAAAGTGGAGATGATAGAACTCGAAGAGGTTCGAGAGACAGCCACAATTGAAGAACCCACACCCGAAGAGCCAAGAGAGAAGATACAAGCTCCTAGAAGATCCGACAGAGAATCGAGACCACTTATGAGGTATGGTCTTCTTATTGAAGAGGGCCATGATGAGCCTAACCATGGATGTGATCCATTAACCTTCAAGGAAGCGTTAACTGATGCTGATTCATCCAAGTGGCTTGAAGCAATGGAATCTGAGATGAATTCCATGCATTCGAACCAAGAGTGGAATCTTGTGGATCCACCTGAGGGAACTGTTCCCATAGGGTGTAAATGGATTTACAAGAGGAAACTTGGGGCGGATGGGAAGGTATTGACCTTCAAGGCGCGATTGGTGGCAAAAGGATATACTCAAAGACAAGGAGTTGACTTTGAAGAAACCTTTTCTCCAGTTGCAATGTTCAAGTCTATAAGGATATTGCTAGCCATAGCTGCATGGTATGACTATGAGATATGGCAGATGGATGTCAAGACAACCTTTCTTAATGGGGATATTAAAGAAGAGATTTACATCTCTCAACCTGAAAGGTTTACATGATCTATCGGAAGTGAGCATATAGTATGCAAACTTCGGATATCTATTTATGGTCTAAAGCAAGCATCTAGGAGTTGGAACCTCAGATTCGATGGTACAATCAAGGAGTTTGGTTTTACAAAGAATCCTGAGGAACTCTGTGTATAAAAAGGTCAGTGGGAATGCTGTGACATTTCTGGTGCTTTATGTTGATGACATTCTACTCATTGAGAATGATGTAGGGATGTTGCAATCAACTAAAATATGGTTAGCGAGTATGTTCTCGATGCAGGACTTGGGTGAAACATCTTTTGTATTGGGAATAAAGATCTATAGAGATCGATCAAGAAGATTGCTTGGTCTCACCCAGTCCACATACATTGATACCATCGTTAAGTGGTTCTCGATGGATGAGTCCAAGAGAGAACATCTACCTATGTGTAATGGCGTGTCCCTATCCAAGTCTATGTCTCCCAAGACCGACGCAGAGATAGCGGCGATGAAACGCTTTCCGTATGCATCCACAATTGGTAGTATCATGTATAAGATGATATCTACATGTCCTGACGTGGCTTTTGCACTAAATGTAGCGAGTAGATATCAATCGAACCCTGGTCTTCCACACTAAAAAGCTGTGAAAGACATCCTCAAGTATTTGTGAAGGACCAATAAGTTGTTCTTGGTCTATGGGGGTGGAGAACTTAAATTGGAAGGCTATACCGACTCTAGATTCCAATGCGAAATCGTTGAATCAAAGTCAACCTCTGAGTTTGTATTCATGCTCAATGGTGCTGCTGTCTGTTGGAAGAGTAGCAAGACAATACTGCGGACTCCACCATTGAGACCGAATACATTGCTGCATCAGCTGCAGCAAAGGAGGCTGTTTGGTTAAGGAACTTTGTCCAAGAGTTGGGCGTCATTCCTAATGGAGTTGCTCCTGTCCCGGTGTTTTGTGACAACACGGGAGTTATAGCCCAAGCAAAGGACCCAAGGTCTCATCAGAAATCCAAACATGTATTGAGAAAGTACCACATCCTGCGAGAGATTGTGGAAAGAGAAGAAGTGTCGATTGACAAAAGCGGCTCCGCAGATAATGTTGCTGATCCATTAACTAAGTCTTCAACTAGACTATTATTCGAGAAGCATCGCGAATCGATGGGTTTGAAGCATATGGGTAGTTGGCTCTAAAGCAAGTGGGAGATTGTTACAGTAGGTACCCGTCGAGCCAAGTGTTGGCCGATGGTTCACGTAGAAAATCTATGTATAAACAATATTTATTTTAATAATATTTGAAATTATTGTTTTGACACATCTTTATCGATATAACCATGCTTGTTGCATTGATAAAGTCCTTGAATATACAAATAGTAGAAAGAATATGAGATGCTCATATGATGAGCATCATGAAACCCATATTTGGAATACTGTATATTCTAAACAGTTCCTAGTCGATTCAGCCGCCGCTAAGAAGGATAAAGGCCACTCGAGTTTGAGAACAGTGTCTGCGATGTGAGTACCATGATTCATTGGTATGGGTCATTGTGATGTCCGAGCATGCAAATAGGTGCTCCTTGTAGAGTGCACTGAACAACCTTCCATAAAAGACTTTCCAAGTGGTCCAATAATTGTCGAATCGATCGAGATATATGAGTTGAAGAGACCGTACTGTACGCTAATCATAATGAAATAGTTCTTGCAGGCACTATCATTTGATACCTAGGGAATAATGTAAGCGATGCTGCTAGGCATTTAACATGATTGTTTGGGTATTATCAGACATGAGTTCTGACGTTCTTATTATCAAGGAGTTGATAAGTAAGAATGAAGCAACTGTGTTATACTCATATAATGACAAGTTTAGTCCCGACTCACATAGAGATGTGAACCCACTGCTAGTTGTATCAATGAACCATTGAGGGTCACACAAGTTGTTGAAAACCAGACTCTAAATTATGGAGTTTGACAAACTGATCAACCAACTAATACACGCAATTATATTCAGCAACTGGACTTAACAACTGAAATCAGCAGATCTAATAAAGAAAACTGATCAGTTGGAAACTGATCAGTTGATATTTTCAGCCATATGCTTTTAAGCTAAGCATCCTTCAACTAAACATGTCTCGGGAAAGAACATTCAACCGACCAAGAGACATAGCAGACTGCAACTGAATATGAAACGCAGCACCTCAATCAATACAGCTTAGAACAACGCATTTCGGCTAAAGCAGTTAAGACGCCGCATTACAATAAATGAAGCAAACAATGACCAAGGAATAATGAAGTGGCAATCAACGGATACAAAGATTCAAATATATCTCAAGTTACCTTTGGAAGGGAATCTTATAAATATGACAGAAGAACATCTGAATAAAAGAAGAAGAATATCACTCTATTAAAATCTTGCTGTTACTCTGCAAAATCTTAGCTCACTCTTACTTGGTTTATTCGTAGCAGTCAAGGCTACAATTTGAGCTCACTAGCACTTTGTAATATCGTTAAATTCGATAGTGCTAAGATCAATTACGCACTGAGAACATTTTATAATACTAAGAGTTTCAGCTTTTGGCAGTGATAAATCCAAACTGAAGTGGGTCAGTACAAATCTTGTATTCGATCAAAGTCTTTTAGTGGAAATCCTATCCTTGAGATAGAAGGGGTGACGTAGGAGTATTGAAATCTCCGAACATCCAGAAACTATCCTTGTGTATTTTATTTCAGTTTTGTATTCTATCTTTCAGTCAGTTATTTTCCGCAACTACTTTAGTTTAACTGATTTTCATTGACCAGCAAGATTCCGAGAATCAGTTTGTCACCAAACTGAACTCAACATTCGAAAAGATCAGTTTTAATTGTGAGTGTTTATTCAACCCCCCTTCTAAACACTCTTGATACGTTAATCGATCCTATCAAGTGGTATCAGAGCGGTTGAATCTTGTTCTTGAATACTTTTGACCTATAAACTTGCTAGCATGACTTCATTCAACAAAATTCCTATGTTCTCCAGAGAAGAATTTGATGATTGAAAAATCAGAATGCAGGCTCATTTAGCTGCACAAGATGATGACATGTGGTATGTCATAACTGATGGACCCATAAAGATTCTAAAAACAAATACAGCAGTTGCCATAACAGAAGGGTCACCACAAATAATAGAAAAGCCCAGAGATGAATGGACAACTGAAGATAAAAGAAAAGCAAATCTTGATAATGTGGCTAAAGACATTCTGTACAAAACGCTACACAAAGTAACCTTCAGCAAAATAAAGATGTGTAAGTCAGCCAAAGAAATTTGGGAAAAGCTGATCCAGCTGTGTGAAGGAAATGATCAAACCAAAGAAAATAAACTTTCTGTTGTTGTTCAAAAGTTTGATAACATCAAAATGAAAGCAGGAGAATCAATGCACGAGTATGATGAAAGAGTAAGCAGTATCATCAATGTGTTAAATGCACTTGGAAAAGTGTATACTAACAAAGAGATTGCACTGAAGGTAATGAGAGGTCTTCCCAAGGAATGGGATGTCAAGACCATGGCAATGAGGGAGTCCAAAGATCTGAACCAGATTGAACTTCATGATCTGTTTGCTGATTTAAAGGCTTAGGAATTTGAGCTGCAGACCAGAGAAGGAGAACCATCTACCCCTGCAGCCACAACTGCTCTAGCTGCTGTCAGAACAGAACCAATCAGTTCATCAAAGGAACAGCTCCAAAGATGAATCAAATGCCTGGTACAACTGTGGCAAATCAGGTCACTTTATTGCTGATTGTCCTAAACCCAAGAAGGACAGTCAAGGCTCAACTGATAGAAGAAAGAAATCATATGAGCACAAAAGAAGACCCAAAGAAGATAAGAAGTCCTTCAGAAAGAAACATGAGGTACTCTTAGCTGAAGAAAACAAATCTAAATGGGCAGAAACTGACAGTGAGGAGTCAGAACCAGAAAGCTCATGCAACTAGTGATGATGAGGAAGTCAAGTGCTTGATGGCTAATGATGCAGAAGAAGAATCATCTAGCCAACATGTATTTGATTTCAGCTCAACTGATTTCACACGAGAAGAACTCATTCTAACACTACATGACATGGTAAATGAGTATCAAAAGCTTGCATCATCATTTGAAAAAATCAAAGCAAAGCAAACTGCTCCCACAGACAATAAAACCAAAACTGATGAATCAGTTGATGGGTTGAGTCTAAAAAGGGAAATTGCTGAGTTAAAAGCAGAGAGAAACAAAAATCAGTCATTAATTCAGAAGTTGATTCTTGAAAACTCAAAACAGACTGAGCTCATTCAGTCTTGGAACAAGTCATCCACTCACAAAAATCAGTTTCTGATAAAACTGCTTTAGGGTTCAACACTCAAGGAGAAATGTATCCAAATGATACTCAACCAAAGCTAAAAATAGACAAAGGGAAATACATTCACTTTGTCAAAACAGCAGTGGTACAAGAACAAATTGAGCCCAGTAAACTGATTGAGCAACCTATTGAGAATATGAACAAGGCTAGAAGATATGGGATTGGTTAAAGTCAAAAATTCTCAACTGATTCACAAAGTCAGTCATCAAAGAGGTTTCACAAGAACTATTCGAATAGCTATTTCAATTACTATAACTGCAAGCCAGTTCAGAAGAGATATAGAGTGAACAATCAGTTGAATAAAGCTAAAACACATATTGTATCATCTGTACACTACACACCATGCACACAAAAGCCGAGAAAAACCATTTGGAATACAGCTACTGGAAAGTCTGTTAGACTAATCCAAGTGTGGGTTCCTAAGGGATTAATCAGCTCAGGACCCAAATAGATATGAGTACCAAGTTATATTATGTGAGTGATTGCATGTAACAGGTACAAACAAGAGCTCAATATGGTATTTGGACAGTGGATGTTCGCGACATATGACAAGAGATGCAAGTGCGTTATCTCGACTGATCAAATACAGTGGTCCAAACATCAGTTTCGGGGACAATTCCAAAGGTAGAACTGTGGGTAAGGGTAAGCTTATCCATGGTAACTTTACTTTTAAAGATGTTCTATTAGTAGAAAACCTGAAGTATAACTTGATTAGCATCAGTCAGTTATGCGACAGTGGATTCTCAGTACAATTTGACAAAAACTCATGTTCAGTCAAAACTTCAACTGATAAAATCATACTAACTGGCAAACGTTGTGGAAACACATATAAAGTCAGTTGGAATGATCAAACTTATGCACTAGTTTGTTTTATTGCTTCCAAATCGTCTAAAAACTGGTTGTGGCATAAGAGACTAAATCATTTAAACTTTAAATCCATTTCCTATCTGAGTAAACATGAACTTGTAACTGGTTTGCACAAAATAGACTTTTCAAAAGAAAAACTTTGCTCAGCATGTCAGTATGGTAAACAAGTACGATCCTCTTTTAAAAATAAGGGCTGTAAATCTTCATCCCGATGCTTAGAACTGTTGCACATGGATCTCTTTGGTCCTATACCAGTCATGAGCTTAGGAGGAATGAAATACACCTTGGTAGTCGTAGATGATTTTTCAAGATTTACTTGGGTTATTTTTCTCAAATCTAAAGACCATACTGCTTCGCAACTAATAAAGCTCTTCAAAAGACTTTTAAATGAAAAATCAGTTGGAATTGATCGAATCAGATCTGATCGAGGAACTGAATTCATCAATCAAACTCTTTCAAATTTCCTAGAAAATTCTGGAATTAAGCATGAGCTCTCAGCAGCCAGAACTCCTCAGCAAAATGGTGTAGCTGAGAGAAGAAATCGGAATCTTAAAGAAGCTGCTAGAACAATGCTTGCTGATTCTGGTATTTCTCAAAGATTTTGGGCAGAGGCAGTAAACACTGCGTGTTACACTCAGAACAGATCAATGATTAATAAGAATCATATGAAAACACCATATCAGATCTAGCATGGAAGAAAAAGTATAATTACTTATTTCAAAATATTCGGCTGCAGATGTTTTATTCTTGATAATGGTAAAAATTATTTAAAAGCGTTTGATGCTAAATCTGCAAAAGGAATATTTCTTGGATACTCATCAGTTAGTATAGCTTATAGAGTCTTCAACAAGAAAACCCTAAATGTTGAAGAATCTGCTCATGTTGATTTCGATGAAACTGAACTAACTGATAAGCCAACTGATCAAGTTGAGCTAGTTGATTGATTTAGAGATATCAGTTTGGAAGATGATGACAAAAATGAAAGTCATGGCCATCAAAACATACTTCAAACACCTGAACCAGAAGTACTGGACCAATCAGATGTGCAGGAAGTCGTTGCTGATGATCAGTTGATAGAGCATAATGATAACATTCAAATACTAGTTGACGAAGCACCAACTGAGACTGAAAACTATGTTCAGTTACCAACTGAAGAAATTGCTGATACAACAAATACTGAGTACAGATGGAGAAAATCACATCCACCTAAACTGGTAATAGGAAATCCATCTGATCCAAGTAAGAACTCGCAATCAAATGCTAAATTTATTTATCTATTCTGCTTTTGTTTCACAACTAGAACCGAAGAAAACTGATGAAGCTCTTGCTGATCCTAACTGGGTAAATGCAATGCAAGAAGAGCTAAATCAGTTCACTTATAACAATGTCTAGAACTTAGTTCCAAGACCAATTTCAAAAACTATTATAGGTACAAAATGGGTATACAGAAATAAACTGAACGAGGATGGTTCAGTTGGATGCAACAAAGCAAGATTAGTCGCACAAGGATATAGGCAAGAAGAAGGAATTGACTATGATGAGACGTATGCTTCAGTTGCAAGACTGGAAGCAATCAGAATTTTTCTTGCTTATGCATCACACAAGAACTTCAAGGTCTATCAGATGGATGTAAATAGTGCATTCCTGAACGGTCAACTAGAAGAGGAAGTATATGTTGAACAACCCACAGGTTTTTGTAAATCACAACTTTCCTGATCATGTATATCATTTGAACAAAGCCTTATATGGTCTTAAACAAGCTTCCAGAGCTTGGTACGAAACTCTTTCAAAATTTCTAACTGATCATGATTTTTCTGTTGGATCAGTTGATAAGACCTTGTTCAAATTTGCTAAGAATGATCACATTTTATTAGTTCAAATTTATGTTGATGATATCATATTTGAGTCAACTAATCCCAAATTATGCGAAAAGTTTGCTAAGCTAATGCTGGATAAGTTTGAAATGAGCATGATGGGTGAACTGACATTCTTTCTTGGACTGCAAGTGAAGCAACTGGAGACTGGTATATTCATCAGTCAAACTAAATATACAAAGGAGCTGCTGAAGAAATTTGGCATCGAATCATGTTCAGCTGCAAATACTCCCACGAGCACATCAGTAAAATTGGACACTGATCAAGGGGGAATACCAGTTGAGGTGACATTATATCGAGGTCTAATAGGTTCATTGTTGTACTTAACTGCCAGTCGTCCTGATATTGTATTTGCTGTCCGTATGTGTGCTAGATTTCAAGCAAATCCTAAGCAATCACATTTCTCAGCTGCTAAAAGAATTTTGAAATATCTTAAGGGTACACAAAATGTTGGGTTATGGTATTCTAAAGACTATACTTTCAATTTAGTTGGATATTCAGATGCAGATTATGCAGGATGTAAGCTTGATCGTAAAAGTACAAGTGGATCTTGTCAGTTTCTAGGAGATAGACTGATCTCTTTGTTCATCAAAAAGCAGACATCCATAGCTACCTCAACAACTGAAGCAGAATACCTTGCTGCTGGTAGTTGTTGTGCACAACTGATCTGGATCCAGCAACAACTGAGAGATTATGGAATAATTACAAATGAATCGCCCATATTTTGTGAAAATACGAGCACAATTGCCATCACCTATAATCCAGTTCTTCACTCAAGGACCAAGCATATAGATGTCAGGCACCACTTCATTAGAGATCATGCTTTGAAGAAGGACATTAGACTGGAGTATATTTCAACTGAGCAACAAGCAGCTGACATCTTCACCAAACCATTACCCGAGACTGAGTTTTCTTACTTTCGCAATATTCTTGGTTTAATTGACTTGTCTTAAAATTATTATTGATGCTGTTTTACTAATAAAATTCTTTGCAGAAAATAAGAACACAAGCATTGCATGTAACAGAACATTGTCATCAACCAGGAAAGAGAAAAATAAAGTTAAGCTCATATAAATACTTCATTCAACCATAAACGTTTGCACGGATTACATCATCATATTTTTCCTCTACAACAATTATCCTCATTTTCAACCAAGTGGATAAAGGTGCGGTAGATGTCTTGACAAAGCTCTGAGAAACAGCTATGCGCTTAAGGATTCTCAGTTCCTTTCGAAGCATTAGCTGATAGATATGACCATCCTTAAAGATGTCCACCCACACAGCTATGTTCAAGAGCTCCCGCACTTTTTTCAACTCTGCCATTAGTTCGGGAGTGGTAGCCTCTCCAGTATTATAGAGGAACTAAAGCTTCTGTAACTTTTCCCAGTAGTGAAGACTCTTATAGAAGACTTCATCTTCTATAACAGCCTTCCTGGTTTCCAGAGCAAACGGCGAAGCACTCGAGCTACTCGTATCTGCCATTCTTTTTGTCTTGAATATTTTCACAAATATGACTGAAACTAACCGTGTTACTTCTATTTATAGCCGAAAATCATGGAAGCTGAAGGGTCGTCAACGTTTCAGCAAACGATAATCTTCTAACCTTTAAATTTATTTTATATCGTCACTTTAATTATTCTATGCACCGATTAAGGGGGAATATCAGATTTTAAGAGGTTAACTGAGAGGACAATTGTTTGTGAATTCTCAACTGAAATGAATCAGTTTCCCAACTGATTGTTCAGCTGGATATTTTACAAGTCTTCTCACAAAAGTTAAAAAATTAAAAAACTTATTATATTCCAAATCAACAGACGTGACTGCAGTTTCATAACGTGGCCTATTTTAAACCGCTCACTTTTTGCACACACGCTTACAGCACACGTACACATATTTTTATTCAAATTTTTTCATGGACTGACACGTGTCCCGAATTTGAACAGTCACGTACATATGTACTATACCCGCTTCAATTCAGTTTTCTTTCTTACGAATACAATCAGTTCCTAAGAGCATACTAATTCCAGAGCTTATCTTTTACGAATTTCAGATCGTTTTATCTTTCGAAATGGCGAATCAAATCCCAGCTCACGTGTTGAACGCTATGGCCATTGATTTTGACTCAGTTTTATCAGTTCAAGAAGCTGAAGTTTAGAACGTCTTTCTGAAGATTGAATCTGCTGGTTTCAGGATGTTTTTGGGACAATCTTCGTCGGAGATATACCCCAAGGAAGTAAATGAATTCTATCTGAAGGGGTTTGTCACTACTGATGGAAGTATTTCTGCAACTGTCAATGATCAGCTGTTGATCCTATCTGAAGAGGCCTTCGGAGAAATTTTCTCGTTGCCAACTGATGGGTACGTCAGCTTCTCTGAAGTCAAAACATCTGACATTGAGGAAATGCAATCTTTGCTGTCTGTTGATAGGCGGAAAATCAAAGTTTTCCGATCCAAAGAAAGAGCTGAAATTAGAAATTAAGTTATTAGCCGATATTGTGGCGAAGGGCATATTGGCTAAGGCCGGCTCTTATGCTGCCCTTACTCTTGAAAAATTCGAAGTGATGACCATCATCATGGGAGAGAAGAAAGCTAACTGGAGGCATATTATTTTCAATATTCTGAGGAATATGCTTCAATCTACCAAACAATCAAGAGGCTTTGCTATTACAATCAGTTATCTTCTGAAACTA
This sequence comes from Primulina tabacum, assembly GCF_025594145.1. Taxonomy (NCBI): domain Eukaryota; kingdom Viridiplantae; phylum Streptophyta; class Magnoliopsida; order Lamiales; family Gesneriaceae; genus Primulina; species Primulina tabacum. The sequence continues at coordinate 17,002,497 of NC_134558.1, forward strand.
AAGGGATTGGTAGCTGACAATGCTGGAAAATCATCAAAGTTCAAGGTATTCACTGTAAAGAACATCTTGCCGCCAAAGACCAAACTGGACATTTATCCCAAACAGTTTTTGAAAACCAAACAGGAGGTTGGGACGCAACCACCTGCTCCAACACCAGTCAAGAAGGCCAAAACTTTGGCCCAACTGAAGACTTCAAAATGAAAACTGATTATCAGTGAATCAGATTCGGAGAAAACTCCTTCTCCTAAGCTTGTCAAGAGACCGAGGACGCAAAGAACTAAATCAATAACAGCGGTGGAATTCATTCCAACTGAGAGATTGACTCAATTACCTGCCCAACAGCCTATTCAGGCTATCCATTTGCAGGTTGTTCCACCTGATGATTCAGTTACTGAAGAAAAGGCACCCGCTAAAGTAAGAGCTCCCTTGACTCATGTAAATCGCCCTACCATTTTGCCTCCAGCCAAATCTAAAGGCGTTATATTGAGGGAACAAGTGGACACCACTCACTCTGGTTTGGATATTCCTCACATTCTCACTACTGAAAAAGGAAAGGGCACGCTAGTTGAAGAGCCAAGACCATCTAATGCCATTCAAACTCACATTGACCTGGTTTGGGAACAGGTAAATGCATTTGCCACATCGAAACTAAAATCTTTTGATAGTTGGAAGAGTTTTAGGACTGAGATTTTTGCCAAAGAGCTGAAGCACAAATCCCAACTGAAAAAAGTTTATTAAACTTGAAGCGATTGTGTTGAATATAGTCAAAGCTGCAACTATTTCCTAGGCATTGGAGAGGCAAAAATATTTCTTTGATCAAATTCGAGCCAAAAAGCTGACTAGAATGGTTGAAAAGCTGAAATCCAACTACAATCCCATAGGTCCAACTGCATATCATGATAGAGCTGTGTTCACCCAGACTGGACTCAGATCTTAGTGGCCTACAAAGGGAAATCAGATTTTGGGAACATGATCAGGAATTGGTTCTTCCTGAAAAATCCTCATGTTCAATAACAGAAGAAGATACATTCTCCTTCCAGCAGAAAGAGCCACCTCCACAACCGGTTGGTGAAGAACATGTTCAGGATATGCCACAATCATCTGCTGATAAACACATGTATTCCGAGGCTGAATTAACTTTTGCCAATATTGATGAAATAATTCAGACAGTTGCCCTGGAAGCTCAGCTAGAAGCAATAAATTCTGAATCAGTTGCTCTTTCAACTGAGAAACTAGAACAAGAGGTTCAGATATCATCTGAAGAACCAGTTGAGCCTCTTGTTGCTGAAGAATTAATTCAGTAAGAAATATATGCTGAGACTGAAGGACAAACTGAAGTGCCCATCCATAATTCAGAAAAAGAACTAACTGAATCGGAGGAAACTCAATTAATCATTGAAAATTTTCCAACTGAAAAGCAAGCCCCAGATTTGGAAGAGGCACAAATTTTTGTAGTTACAACTCAGACTGCAGAAGAAGTCATTGAATCAGAAGTCCCTGATCTTACAACTGCTGAAACTGAAGTCCAGAACAGGATTCTAGTAATTTCTAATCAAGCCTCTAAAGATCAAACACAGGGAACATCTGATTAGTCACCTCATCTTCAATCCACAGAAATGGATCTTGTCCTTGAAGAAATCCAGAATATGCAGCAGATGATTACTGAAATCAAGAAAATTCAATCCACACAATTTTCTCATACTGTCAAATTGGATTCTTCAATTGAATTTGATTCAGCAAAACTGAAAGACATTCAAGCAACCATGGAGTCTCTTACCCGAACTGTGCTTGAGATGAAGAATAACAGAGGTCTAGCTCAAAGTCTCTATACAACTCAGGATATAATCAGTCAACGAGTTGAGCAATTGGAAACTTCTGTTTCTAAAAAAATGGAATTGCTACAGACTTTTTTACAATCTGCTGTCTCAAGTATCTCCTCAGATGTCAAAATTCTTTCCACTGACTTTCGAAGATTATCTGTGAAGATGGATTTGTTTGAAAAAAAGGGGGAAGAAATCAAAGAGCATCTTGAGAAACAGCAGAAGAAACCATCTCGTTAAAAAGCAGTTAATCAGATTATTAGATTCAGCTGTTATTGAATCAAGACCTCTATAGGTTCAAGAAATTCAGATCTTATTTTATCCACATAAAGTTTAGTATTCAGTTATTATTATTTGGTGAGTTTTGTCAAACACCATAAAGGGGAAAATTGTTGAGCCTGCCTTGGCAAGAACACCTTTGGCAACTATGTCTGCCAGCAACTGTATCTCTGGCTTCAGTTATTTCTTGGGATTAGATACCTTGATCTTATTCCCTTTAGCAGATAGCAGAGTCAGCATTTCCTCAATATCGGCAAATTTTATCTCATAGAAATGAGATAAACTGTCAGAGGGTAGTTGGAAGAGGGTGCTGAAAGAGTCTTCATCCAAGATCAACATCTGGTTGTTGACATTCAAGATGATTTTACCGTCATCAGAGATAGTGCTGTTGGCATAGATATCTTGAATCTCCTTTGGGAAAATCGCTTGGTTGGCCAGTCAAAGAAATTTCTTCAAACCAGTAGCTTCGAGTTTCAGAAATACACTCCGAGCTACTTCATCTGCCACCGATAAAACTGATTCAAATTCGATAGCCATAGCATTGAGAATGAAAGCTGGTGTTTGGCTTGCTATTTGCTCGAGTTGTGAATTTCTGCAAAGAAGAAAATTCTAAAAGTTTGAATGCTCTGAGTGAATAGAAGTTCTTAGAAAATGAAATGACGTGACGAAAAAATAACTGGATAAGGGCAGCACGATTACTTATGTTGGTGAGTGTTCAAATTTTTGGACACCTGTCAGTCCAAGATTAATTTAACTAAAGAAAAACGTGTACGTGAGGTGTAAATGTAAAAATAGTCGATTGGACTACGTGGGGCCACGTTATCAATCACTATACAAGGAATTATAATTAATGACGTAATTTTGACAATCACAACATTTAATGTGAAATTTTATCGATAATCAGTTAACCTACGTGATAAGATCAGTTATGTCAATAAATGAGTGATCAGTTAAAAACTGATTCAATTCAGTTTAAGACCAACTGATAATTGTCTTATCAATTAACAAATTTAAAAATAAACATTCCCCTAAATAAATGCATAAAATAAATCAGAGTAAGAGAATCTCATCCTCGGATAATCTAAATGTACACGATTGACTAAAGTCTCTTCATATTCTTCTGTTCGTTTCTTCAGTCAGTTTGTATCTCTCTATAAATAATTTCTAATCATTAGATGCAAAAATAATTCAGCAGACAATATTACTCAAGAGCAGATGGACAAAGCTAGCAGTTCCAAGCAACCCAATCCTCTGGAAAAGAAGAAGCTTGCATTCGAGGCATCTTGGAAGAAAGAGATCAAAGACTATGTCTTCGCAAAAACAATGTCCACCTGGACTAAGGTTCAAGAGTTGCAGTCTATCCAAAGAGACGAACTAGTTGCCACAAATGAACAAAAGACAACTGAAATCAAATATAAACTGCTTCTCTCCATTATTCATACTTCAGACCTCGCCACAGATGAAGGTCTCTACTACCAAATTCTCATAAAGGAGCATAGATTTCTGGAAAGAATTGCCTTTTCAGAAGGCTTCAGGAGAACTTCCTTCGAGGAGATATCCAGTTGGATGTCCCTTTGGGAAGATGTTGTAGATAAGGAACTGAATCCTGGGATAGCAGATCGATGTTATTAATAAAAATTATATTTTTGTTCATTGTTGTTCATTATTTTACTACTTTATTATTTTGCATTCCAACTGATAATAACTGAATAACAACAAGAATAAATAATAATGCGAATAATATTATGACAAATCAATTAAGCCAAGAATATTGCAAAAGTAAGAAAACTTAGTCTCGGGAAGTGGTTTGGTGAAGATGTCAGCTGCTTGTTGTTTAGTTGATATATACTCCAGTCTGATTTCCTTATTGAGAGGATGATCTCTGATGAAGTGATGTCTGATATCAATATGTTTGGTTCTTGAATGAAGAACTAGATTGTATGTAATTGCAATGGTACTTGTATTATCACAGAAGATTGATGATTCTTCTGCAATGACTGCATACTCTTTCAGGTGTTGCTGAATCCAGAGCAGTTGGGCACAGCAGCTTCCAGCAGCTAGGTATTTTTCTTCAGTTGTTGAAGTTTCTATGGATGTTTGCTTCTTGCTGAACCAAGAAATCAGTCTATCTCCTAGAAATGATATGATCCACTGTTGCTTTTACGATCAAGTTTACATCCTGCATAATCTGCATCTGAATAGCCAACTAAATTGAAAGATGAGTCCTTAGCATACCATAAGACCACATGTTGTGTGCCTTTAAGATATTTCAATATTCGTTTGGCAGCTGTATAATGCGACTTTTTAGTATCATCTTGAAATCTAGCACACATGCAAACAGCAAATACAATAGCAGGACGGCTAGCAGTTAGGTAAAGTAAAGAACCTATTAAACCTTTGTAAAATGTTGTCTCAACTGATATTCCCGCTTCATCTTTATCTAATCGATGAACTCATGGGAGTATTTCCAGCTAAACATGTCTCCATGCAAAATTTCTTAAGCATTTCCTTCGTATATTTTGTTTAACTGATAAATGTATCAGTTTCCAGTTGCTTCACTTTCAGACCAAGAAAGAACGTTAGTTCACCCATCATGCTCATCTAAAATTTATCATGCATTAATTTGGAAAACTTCTCGCATAATTTGGGGTTAGTTGACTCAAAAATAATATCATCAACATAAATTTGCACAAATAAAATATGTTTTTTCTTTGAAAATTTGAATAAAGTTTTATCCACTGTTCTAACACTAAAATCATGATCAATTAAATTTTTTAATAAAGTCTCATACCAAGCTTTAGGAGCTTGTTTCAGACCATACAAAGCTTTGTTCAAGTGATAAACATGATTAGGAAGAGAGTGATTTACAAAACCTGGTGGTTGTTCAACGTACACTTCTTCCTTCAACTGAACATTCAGGAATGCACTCTTGACATCCATCTAGTATATTTTGGAGTCTTTGAAAGAGGTATAGGCGAGGAATATTCTGATTGTTTCCAGTCGTGCAACCGGTGGATATGTCTTTTCGTAATCAATTCTTTCTTCTTGCCTATATCCTTGTGCTACCGAACTCTCTTTTTTGCGCACAACTGAACCATCTTCGTTCAGTTTGTTTCTGTAGACCCTCTTTGTACCTATAATTGTTTTAAAAACTTGTCTTGGAACTAAGGTCCAGAAATTGTTATTGGTAAACTGATTTAGCTCTTTTTGCATAGCATTTATCCAGTTAGGATTAGCTAGAGCTTCTTCAGTCTTCTTCGGTTCGAGTTGAGAAACAAATGCTGAACGAACAAATAAATTAAACATTTGATTTCTAGTTCTTACCAGATCAGATGTATTACCTATCACCAATTCTTGTGGATGTGATTTGTTCCATATGTAGATGGGATTAGTTGGATCGAATTCAGCAACTGGTTCAATTTGTAACTGAATGTCTCCTTCAGTTTCAGTTGTTGCGGTTTCAGTTGGCATTTGGATATCATCGTGTTGTCCCACAAACTAATTGATAGGAACAATTTCTTGTTTAACCATTTGATCCACTACTTCTGGTTCTGGTATTTGAAGGATATTTTGATTGATGTGAACTTCTTCTTTACAATCATCTTCCAAACTGATTTCTGTAAAGAGATCAGTTAGCTCAACTGGATCAATTGACTTATCAGTTAGTGCAGACTCATCAAATACGACATGAATTGATTATTCTACATTCAAAGTACATTTATTAAACACTCTACTAAACTTTACGAACTTATGAATAACCCATAATTATTCCTTCTGCAGATTCAGTATCAAAAGTTTTCAAATGATTTTTGCCAATTATGAATAAAACATCTGCAGCCAAATATTTTGAAATAGGACACCACACTTGTTGGAACATTTCATGTTTGCAATCTTGATCTTGATGTTAACAAAACTTGTTATTTTGTTTCTAATGAATTTATGTAAGTGCTCAGAAACTGGAACTGATCAGGATTCGAACAGATCATTTATCGAGGATAAAATGAAGCTATCGAGACGAAAACTTAAAGCAACAACTGATCTTCCAAACTGAACCAGTTCAACTGATATATGAAAAGACCAGTTCAACTGATTTTCTAGCTGATAGACAGTTCAACAGAAGAACTTTAGAAGCCTGACAAGCTGATGAAGAGCTCAAATGATGAAGAGCCCAGCTGACCAGTTCAACTGAAGCAACCGAAATTAGTTCAGCTGACGAGCCAACAGATTTCACCCAATAAGTTCAAGATAAGTTCAACTTACCAGTTCAGAACATCAGTTAGGAATAAATCAGTTTGCAGAACACGACAATCTTATTCAAATGGAATCCAGCTGTACGCATTAAGGAAAATCTTATGTCCAGTGAAAGGACAATAATAGACATTGCTGCTGTGCTTAAAGTCAAAACGTTCCAGAATGGCTGTCAGAAAGTACATACACATTTCGAGGAACGAATTCAAATTGTAACGATCATATTTGATTAGTTTTGGTGTACGGTCTCATTGCCTCTATAAATACAAGACCAAGATCATCAATATAAAAAGTGTGGAAAAATATACAAGTGTGTGAAATCAACTAAGAAGGGCACGCTCAAAGCATATCAGCTTACAAGAAGCAATCAGCCCAGATTTGAGGGAACACTTCAAAGTGTTATCAGCTTAGATTAGAAGCACATGAATTCCCTCAGTGTGTGAGAACAGTGTCATGTTGTATTCATAGACCAGTTCTCACACACACACAATCACTCACATATACAGAGAGTTGAGCTTATCGAATAGCTGAGTGAGTCTTACACAAAGACATTAAACTTGTGTATGTAGTCTTTTACGCATAGACGTTAAACAAGTGTTGGCTGGAAGGTGCTGCTTTCAGTCTAGGCTAGGAGTTCAGTTAGGCAGTAGTATAAGTCCTAAGTTGAGTGGGTTTGTACAAAGTATTGTATAAATCAAAGTCTTCTAGTGGATCATACTCGTGGTGGTAGAAGAGGTGACGTAGTTGCAGTTAAGTCTCCGAAAATTAATAAACATATCTTGTGTACTTAACTGTTTAACTATTGTTTTAAAACTGATTTGATAAGTTTTAGCAGTTATCAGTTCAGTTCTCACCATAACTGAACTCATACATGCAAGAACTGATACCCTTATTTCAGTTAATCAGTTCACACAAGTTAAAAGGAATTCAAATCAGTCAGCTTTCTTAACGAAGGATTATTTCGAGTATTTTTCTCTTGGTTTAATACCAAACTCGATCTAATTCATCGGTGTTTACATTCTTAGAAGATGAGCTATTTCAGCTTATTGAGAATATTTTGTTTGAAGCTCCCTTGCAGGTGCCCGAACCTATCCATCAACTCGTCTTTCCATGCCAGACCTCATACGTTGTTTTTAAATGATTTTTATTAATCATTGATCTGTTTTGAGTATAACACGCATTGTTTACTGCTTCTGCAAAAAATCTTTGAGATATATCGGAATCAGCAAGCATCGTTCTAGCTTCTTTTTTAAGCGTACAATTTCTTCTTTTAGCTACACCATTTTCATGAGGTGTTTTAGCTGCTGAGAACTCATGCTTAATTCCAGTATTTTATAAAAATTGAAAAGATTTTGATTGACAAATTCTGTCTCTTGATCAGACCTTATTCTGTCAATTGCAACTGATTTTCATTTAATAATCTTTTGAAAAGCTTAATCAGTTGTGCAGCAGTTTGATCTTTTGATTTGAGAAAAATAACCCAAGTATATCTTGAAAAATCATCAACGATTACCAAGGTGTATTTCATTCCCCCTAAAATCATGATTGGTATAGGAACAAAAAGATCCATATACAACAGTTCTAAGCACCTGGAGGAAGATTTACTACCCTTGTTTTTTAATGAAGATCTTACTTGTTTACGAAACTGACACGATGACCAAATTTTATCTTTTGAGAAATCAATTTTATGCAGAAAAGTTACAAGATCGTGATTACTCAAATGAGCTATGGATTTGAAATCAAGTGGTTCAACCTTTTATGCCACAACCAGTTTTTAGAAGAGTTTGAAGTTACAAAATAAACTGGTGCATTAGGTTGATTAATCCAACTCACCTTGTAGGTGTTACCACATGATGTGTCAAGCTGATTTATCAGTTGACTCTATAGCTGATTTAATGAACTGATTGTGTAACTGATCAGTCTTAACTAATAGTTCAGTTCGCTATACAGCTTCAATTATCTTTAATCAGTTCAGTTGACTTCGATTGTTCACATTAATTATTAGTTAGGCAACTTCAGTTCAAGTCATTTCAGTTATGTTACGTTCAGTTGAGTTGATCAGTTCCGTAATCTTCCAATGCTCAATTTGTCAAACTCCAAAATTATGATTCCAACAAAAAGTACTGTAATCAACATACATTTCATGATCTTAAAAGCATGAATTTAAACATGTCGTATCAAAGCATAACGTGTCCAAAACATGTATCAACATATCAGCATATATGTATTCATTTTCTTTATTTGAATTCCGTTCATTCGTTGTGACTTTCGTATCATCGTATTAGTCGATGGATCCATCTAGGTATAACCGCGGTACCCGGTGAGGGGACATCAGCGACATTATTATTTATCCACAGAGCCTTGGCCTTACATGTCATCATATTATTGTATCATTGTATTAGTCCCAACCAACTCCTTGCTTCAAAATCATGTCATCATATTCATCACTTATAAAAATCATGCATATACATAAATTTCCATAAAATCAAGAATGCAACGTATTTTTCATATTTCCATAAAAAAACATATACGTGATATCATAAACATTTAAAACATGTAATTGTGATCAGAGTTCTGCCAGGACTTCTAACTCGACCCGGATGCAAAATGACCATTTTGCCCCTATAAACCCTAATTGACCATTTTACACCTGGACCTCAAAATTTTGACCCGAAGCCAACCAAACTCCTAAAAAAACCTCAAAGAATATTATAATCATTCCCTAGACGTAACCTCGAGCCCGTTTCAAAAATTATTCGATTTGTTTTAAAACTTGGACCGGGGTCCCGGTTTTAACCCGAATCATCTCGAAACTTAACCAAACTTTCCCAATTTTTAACCACCACTTGTACACACCATACCAGCCCCTAAACAACCTAAATCAGACCACCTAAGGCCCTCAAACATGACCAAATAGTTGCTGGACAATTTCTGCACAAGGAGAGCCGAACCCTAATTCACCTTAGGCTTCCATTTTTTTGATTGTAGGTCTAACCAACTCGAACCAGCCTTGAACCAACACCAAATAGACCCCTATCAGACTATGGACCCTACAAGACAAGCCTAACCACGCATACAGCCCCAAGCTCACACATGGCTAGGTCTTGCCAAAGAGTGCCATGCCTAGCCTTGCTTCTTTAATGAAACCTCTACCCTCATGACTAGCTGCTCAAGGCCCCTTCCCAGCCCTGTCACGGACCCATTAGGGTATGGTCCACAGCCAGAATCTTGCCATGCACAGTCGCACCAGGCATTTCTCCCAATCTAGCCAAGGAAACCCTAGACCCTCGAACCAAACCCCATCGGCCCTCGCCCAAACCGACCAAGTCTCGACTTCAAAACTGTGTCACCTTCACGCTCGACCTAATTAGTCCCTTAAAACCACATTTCGGCAGCCCAATACACAAGTAGCAACAAAAACCGTGAGTTACAAGCAAGAATGTGCATATTTCATGACAAAAATATGCATAAATGATTCGACATAAAAGATTTGTGCATTCCTAATGCAAACACATACACATCAGCATAAAATAGAGTGAATGATGAGAAAAAAAGCGTTTTAAGGCGTGCCTTTGCATTTATACGCTCGAAAACCTAGAGGTATGCACGTAGAATTTGCATCGGAGAGGTGGGGAAGTAGTTTTCTTAAAAACCTTGAAGAATTTTCAAGTGGCTGCTATTTTTTAAGGAAAGGCTGCTGCTGATGTGAGGAAGGGGTGGCCGAGAGATTAGAATAAGGTTATGGTTTGCTAATGAGGAGTTTAAACCATAATAAAAGGTGTTAATGGGTCCTTAAATAAAAAAGAAGAGATTAAAAGGGTTTTGGGCACATTAAGCAATAAAATAAACTCATCAAACCCAATAACACTCCCGAAAAGTATTTCGTTTATGTACGTTTTTTAAAATATTGCTCAAACCCTCAAAACGTCCTCCGACTCGCTAAAATTTACGTACCGGTTAAAAAATATGAGCCGGCGAGTAAAAATACCCAAACAAGGCCCATTTCCAAAAATCTCACTTATTTACGTCATATATTAAATGATTAAAAATAATTATTTAATAAAATTTTTTCCTTAATCGTCCTCATTCTTCGATCCTCGTTCGAGCGCGAAAACTACTAAAAGCCCTTTTGCATGAAACTTTAATAAACCATGAAACAAACCACTTATCATGAAATAAAATAATTAAACACATAGTTTAGTAAAACCCTAAATTGCATGCATTCAGGTTACGTAACTCGAATTTCCTAGACCTTACAAGATACTTATTTTGATTCATCTGAGGCAGAGTATTCCACTAGTGATAGTGATGAAAAGAAGGTGCAGTGCCTCATGGCAGATGCCGGGCTAGAATCCACCAGTTAAGAAGTATTTGCTTTCAGCTCAACTGACTTTACACTAGATGACATTGTCACGACACTTCATGATATGATAAATGTGTTGATGCACCGTATTCTCGCACACAAGACGCAACAAAAGTTTGAAATTTTTCATCTGGACATTCAAGACGTTGCCTGGGCGTCGTGTGTTTAGCAAAAATTCATAGGGTGTTTGATAGTTATAAACTCACGTATTAAACGCTGGACTCCAAACTATTTCAATTTTTATGCGGAGATAGTTCTTCTTGTAAATACATGCGAATAGCTTACTACTTTGATCGCCTAATCAGATTCACGATTTAAAGTTTTGTTGCTCCCTTGGATTGCACTAGAAATCGCAAGCGATTTGTTTGTGAGACTGTACGTAGCCTCCGCATTTCCAAATTCCGGAGACGATGCGGCTCGTGGTTGAAGAATCAAGGGAGCCGAAAATTCCCTCAATTTTTTTTCAAGGTGGCGGAGATTTGTTGGCAAAGGGAGAAGAGTGTTTTTCAATTTTGTGTGCAACAACTTGTGTATGAAGCCTTTATGGTGTATATATAGAGATTGATTCCTAATCCAATTAAGAGTCCATCTCCCACAAGGATTCCAACAAGGACTCTAAGTCCTTGTGACACTAGGACTCTACTAATTATTAATTATATTAGATTCCTATATTATTTTGTATTACAATATGTGTTTATTAACTTTCGATAACACATGATATATATAATAATATGTGTACATGTTAATAGTCACCACTACTTATATCAACATTTAATTAGTAAATTCTAAATTCACTAAATAAATTATTCCGAATTCATTGGAATCCAAATCGACAATCCGAGAGCGCCGATATGTCAAGGATACATTCTCGTTTATATAATGAAAATTGAAAATTTGGACTATCAAAATTTTCGCTTAACATATTGGACAGCTGCCAGTTTTAGTGAACTTCTTCACAAAACATGCAGTTCCACTCTCTTTCCTTAATTATCAATCAAGCTAACATTCATTTCTTTTATCATATAGTATTAGCTCATAAACTCCTTTATAAACTTTCTATTTGATCTCTACCAAAAAAAATTCGCCAAATTTCAACTATTTGAAATATGACTATCTGAACGGGAACACAAAATCCAATACTTGTATGACCCTCAATGGTTAATGGATACACCTAGCCATGGGTTCACATCTCCATGTGATTCAAGATAACATTTATTCTTATTCGGGTTAAACCTAGTTAGCCTCATTCTTGTCATCAACACCTTGATCAAGAATGTCAGAACTCATTTCGTGCACCCATTAAATCATGGTATGAGCGTCTAGTAGCATCTCCCCATGATCCCCTTGGTATCACTGATAGTGCTTGCAAGAAACTTTAGTCATGGTTAGCGTACAATAAAGTTTTTTCAACACGTATATCCCGATCGAATATGAAACTATTGGTATATCGATAGGTACATATTAATTCGATAACGATGTGATTTATCTTTGAGTAAATAATAGTGTCATGGTATGTGTAACTTGGAAAATACCTTTCCCTAAAGCACATTTCTTTATATGGCCAGAGACTCCTTCCACTATTAACTCATTAGATCATATAGGATATCTTCACCCATAGGCAAATGGTGAATCTCCAACTACAATGCATTTGCTCCTATGTATTTCAAAACTACATCCAACCTCACAACTTGATGACCCTCAATGGAGTCGACAAACAGATCAAAGATCATACTAGTATGTATAACTCCTACATTGTCCAGGGTCAATGGACTAAGAGTGTATAACCATAACCACGGACTATTCCACTCGATAAGTGAGAATGGAGAGTCTACTCATGTGGGGACCTGGACGCTAATCATGTTCTTAATCATCATTAGGACAATTTAATCGATTATAATAAACATGGTCTAAATTTTTTTTTAAAATACATTATTAAATGCGGAACGTAATGGAATATATTCTAATATACATGTCAGTATTAAAGTACAAGTCTTATACCATATACAATCATTCAAACTAAGGTTTAACAGCTAAATATTAAGTGTCCAAACCCTATCTTTAAATCATAGTCCGTAGTCTCCACTCTAATCACGATCTCTCTTCATCTCCTCGACCCCGATCCTGTCCCACCTGTTGCCATGCACACATACAAACACGACAACAGCCGGATAACTCCGGTGAGAAATATATCCTAGTGTAAATCAACGAAACATGCAATCATATAAACAATGTAAAAGCATGTAACAGATATCAGTACATGTATCAAAATCTGAAACATAATCAATATAAAATCGTCAATCAGGCTCGTGACTCCATGTCTCAGACTAGACTCAATCCTAGTCTAGGGATCCCGGTTTCCAGACGTTGGTATTCCTATATCGAATATCAGTAATAGAAGAAACTCCAATTCTATCCACTTCGATATAACCAAACATCCGGTGTGTTGACCTATCCGTCACAGACTTTGGCACTTTCGTGAAATCACTATCCTGTGACAATGTGCAATGTGCCAGTGACGACTCCATCACTATCTGGCACCTATGTCACAAGATTACTCGTCTAATACTCGTCTAATACATGCTTTCTATAATCCATAGAACAATCATATCAAATCAAATCAAATCAATGAACACAATAACAATAAGTATGTGATTTTGGGAAACTCAAGTATATCATACTTGAGTCGATCTACCAGTACCACATTGACTTAAACCTTTCTTTAACAGCAGTTCTGACATACGTTCAGGTCTGGAATTCGAAGTCTGTCAATACTCAATCTGGCAATGACAATATCGAGGGTATCAGTATCAATACACAACTCAGATCAATAATGGATATAATCAGAACTCAATCAAATTCTGTTTCAACAGCATAACGGTACAATCTCAATATACCCAGCAATATCATATCAGTCATATATCAATTCCAACATCTCATAATCGATACAATACAAATCTGATATCAAATCTCAATCAAATCAACTCAGAAAATCATAACAATTCTATACGGTATCCGTTCTTCAATCCGGTTTCGGTTATACGATGTCTAACATATCAAGAACACCATATATAAATCATTTCCGATTCTGGAAGTATCATAATTTCAAATGATAACAAAACGTAACAAAACAAACGTCCAGTTGAAGCTCTCGTCGATAGCAACCCGGTACTGAAGTCGGATTCAAAATCAGACGGACGGATCGAAATATAAAGGCGTGAGGATTTTCTGAAGGATTCTCCTGACCTTTCTTGTTCTTCTTTCTCCTATTTTCTGACGTTACTACACATATATATATATCCTTTGCATGTAAAAGAGACGTGGCTTACTCTTCTTGAATTTCAGTCGGCGCTCGGGCGCTTAGAAAGTACCGCTCGGGCGCGGCATGTTCTGTCCGAGCTTTCAAGGTTCTATACACTGGCGCTCGGGCGGTCAAAAACTACCGGTCGGGCGCCAACCTTCTGTCCAAAACCCAAATCTTACGATGCATTGGCGCTCGGGCGGCCCTTTTCTACCGCTCGGGCGCCAACAGTGCTGTACAAAATATACATAAATAACATGCTTCACCCAATCTGGTCTCGGAAGGGTCCATCTATAATCATATCAGTTCCAAAATCAATAATATCGAATCAACAGAATCAAAATCTCGGGCATTACATTTCTCCCCCCTAAGATCCGATTTCGTCCCCGAAATCACAGGCAATCAAATCCGATATCAATCATATCAGAAAGAAATATAATAAAAGCTAAATAGAAACTCACATCAATGAAATAACTCGGGGAACCTCTGTCTCATGTCTGCCTCAGTCTCCCAGGTAGCTTCTTCGACGCCATGACGACCCCACTGAACTTTCACAAGCGGAATAGTCTTTGTTCTGAGTTGCTTTTCCTTGCGATCGAGAATCTGAATCGGCTTTTCAAAATAGCTCAATGTCTTGTCAAGTTCTGCCTCGCCTGGCTGAATAGCATGTGAAGCATCAGACAGATATTTCCGCAATAACGATACATGAAAGACATCATGTATCCCTGATAAAGAAGGCGGTAGAGCTAGTCGATAGGCACGATCTCCTATCTTTTCGAGAATCTCATATGGCCCAACATAACGTGGAGACAACTTTCCTTTCTTGCCAAATCTGACAACTCCTCAGAAAGGTGAAATCTTTAAGAACACTCGGTCTCCTGCCTCAAATACCAACGGTCTGCGTCGAACATTGGCATATTTGGCCTATCTGTCCTGAGCTGTCTTCATTCTCTTCTGAATCAGCTTTAGTTTCTCAGTCATATCTTTGATCATGTCAGGTCCAATCTCAGGAACCTCAGAGATATCATTCCAATAAAGAGGGGATATGCACTTCTTCCCGTACAACGCCTCAAAAGGAGCCATCTCAATACTCATCTGGTAGCTGTTGTTGTAGGAAAATTCACAAAGCGGCAATGCATCTTGCCAGTTAGTGTTAAAATCAAGCACTACAGCTCTAAGCATATCTTCTAGTGTCTGGATAGTCCGCTCTGACTGTCCATCGGTCTGTGGATGATATGCGGTACTCAGATGTAACTTCGTACCTAGAGCCTGTTGTAAACTCAGCCAGAAGTGCGAAGTAAACCGAGGACCACGGTCTGAAACATTCGACTTCGGCACTCCATGTAACCTGACCACTTCTCTGACATAAATATCGGCCATCTGGTCATATCTGTACGTCATCTTGTATGGAATAAAACATGCGGATTTGGTCAATCTGTCAATCACAACCCAAATCGCATCACCACCTCTGGAGGAACGCGGTAACTGCGTCACAAAATCCATGGAAATGTGATCTCATTTCCATTCAGGAATAGATAAACTGTGCAGTAGACCTCCTGGTTTCTTCCTCTCGGCTTTCACCTGTTGGCAATTCAGGCATTTGGATACAAATGTAGCAATATCAGCTTTCATCTGTTTCCACCAGTATTGTGTCTTCAGATCATTATACATCTTCCTGCCACCAGGATGAATGCTAAAACGACTGTTGTGCGCATCTGTCAGTATCCGCTGTCTCAAATCTGAAACATTTGGCACAACAATACGATTATTCACATACAAAACACTGTCGTGAACATGATATTCCGATTGATGTCCAGCTCTAACCATAGCAATCGAATTCTGAACATTCTGATCAACTTTCTGATCCGCTTTAATTCTCAAAATTAGCTCTGGTTCGGCTTGAACAGCATATAATCTCATCGGTCTAATATCTGTCTCAAATACAAATCCTGACAAATAGCAATCTTCTATCAAATTTGAAACACCAATTGTCGCTAATGATAAAGAACATACCTTTCGACTCAGTGCATCTGCTGCTGCATTAGATTTCTCCGGATAGTACTTGATTTCACAATCGAAGTCTTTAAGCAAATCAAGCCATCTTCGCTGTCTCATATTCAACTCTAACTGTGAAAAGAGATATTTCAAGCTTTTAGGATCAGAATAGATTTCAAACTTCTCACCGTAAAGATAATGTCGCCATATCTTCAAAGCAAATACAATGGCAGCCAATTCAAGATCATGAATTGGGTAACGAGTCTCGTGTGGCTTCAGCTGTCTCGAGGCATAAGCAATGACATGTAGAACCGTAACTTATACCACGTATAGGCCATGCATAAATCTAGTATTTAAATTAAAATGATTTTATTTCATGAGTATTTAAATTTAATTATTTTATGCAGTCGTTTAGATTTTTATCATTTCAGTTAATTCAGAGAGGCCGGACTGGAGTTGGAGTTTAGAGATAAAATTTAAGATTTAGGAAAACATTCCCAGAACTTATTTTAGCTAATTAATAAGTTAATTTAAGTTAAATGGAAGTTTAAGGAATTATTTAAGTTACTTGAGGTGAGTAGAAAATAAATTCATTTAAGTTCCTTAAATGAGGGGTTAGTTCACTAAATTATTTAAAGGATAGGTAAGGCTTTTAAGGGTTATAAATTTAGTAAATAATCAACATTTCCCTTCATTTTATTCCAAGAATTTGGCCACCCCTTAGTAGATTGAGCAAGGATATGCCAACTCACCTTTGACCCATTCTTTGTCATTTTTTTTAGCATGATAACCTTTTTAATTATTGATCAACTTTAATTAATTTATTAGTAAGCAATATCCTAGTCTAATTATCATGGATAAATCGGCCATGCTCCCCCAAAGAAGACTTGTTCAATCAAATTCAAAATTTAAATGAGTGGTAGACTTGGTCTTGCATTTGAATCCCTTTATTAGTGGATCTTCCCCCTCACTTTTCCAACCATCATTCTCCCCCCTCCATCACCGAAATTCAGAGGATTTTAGAGACAAAAATCGTGAGGTGCTAAGGGAAAAACAAGAGAGAAAATCGAGAGCAAGAAAGGTAGAAAAGAAAGCGCTCCACCTCCTCCGCGCCGGATCGTTTCGTTCTTTCGTTTTTCTTTCAAAACGAAACCAGGCATGCATATATTCTTCCTTGACTCTTCAATCAAGTCATATTATCATTATTTTTACTTTTCATGATCATCACTTTCATGCTAAAACTGAAATGTACCAACAATTTTCAGAAAATTTAACTCGAAACTCC
The DNA here is from genome assembly GCF_025594145.1 of Primulina tabacum. Taxonomy (NCBI): domain Eukaryota; kingdom Viridiplantae; phylum Streptophyta; class Magnoliopsida; order Lamiales; family Gesneriaceae; genus Primulina; species Primulina tabacum. The sequence continues at coordinate 17,019,785 of NC_134558.1, forward strand.
TAATTTCGAATGAAACATCTCTTCTATTTCACAAGAATCCTTTATTTCTGGCTTAAGAAAAAAACGGATTCCTTGATATTGAAGAATAGATCTTAATTTAGACGAGTTACTAACTTGGATTTTTGATAATTTGTAAAATACATATGCTTGTGACATGTAGGATAAGTCATAAAAATAATGTGAATTTTTTTTACTAATACTATCAAGTGGCTTTTTTTATAGTTGATAGAAACGGAATTGGATTTTTATTTTTTTCATTAATATTTTCTTGCTTTCTTTCATTATTGTAAATGAATTTCTCAATAATTTTTTTTGTTGATGTAAGAAAAAGTTCTATATTCATTCTGGGAATATTAATGATAGATAAAAACATATATGTGTATATTCTTTCAATCAAGAAGTTAAAAAGGGGGAATAATTTAGAGATTAATCAATCATTTCTTCTTTTTAATATTTTCCATTTTGCTAATCTTTTAGCATTATAACTTATTTTGTTAGGACTAATATTATTTATATTTATTCTTGTAGTGACTTTTTTCTTCTCTTTTCTAATTCTTTCTGTTTGATTTCGAATTTGACTTGTTCTATCAGTCAGATCCTTCATCTTTTTTTCTGTCAATGAAGAATTTGACCAATTGGTAGATCCAATTTTACTAACGGGTTTGTTAATTTTTTGATTGCTGATTATGGAATCTTTTTCGCCTTTATTTTCACTCGATTCATATACTTCTCTTAATTGAAATAATAGAATTGGATTTACTTTTGAAAGTTTTTTTATTTTTTTTTTATAAAACTGATGATAATCCATTTTTTTGTTTCTTTTGAAACTTTTCGAAGTGATTTTGTTTTTCCTTTGAAAACTATTCGAACTAGAAAATGCTTATTTTTTAATTTTCCAATTTGTTTTTTGAATTCCTTGAAAATTGGTTTAAAAAAGGAAGGCCGCTTTCGGGGTGAACCAAAAGGAAATTCAGCCTCTATTCCCCAAACTGTCAAAAAACAAAAATCATCTTTTTCTTTTTTCGTTTTCATTAAATTGTTCTGAGAGTATCGTAGTTTCGATTTGTTATACATAGAGTTTAATCATGAACCCTCGGCCAACACTTGGCTCGACGGGCACCTACTCTAACAATCTCCCACTTGCACTAGAGCCAACTACCCATATGCTTCAAACCCATCGATTCGCGATGCTTCTCGAACAATGGTCCAGGTAAAGGCTTAGTTAGTGGATCAGCAACATTATCTGCGGAGCCGACTTTGTCAATCGTGACATCTCTCCTCTTTCCACGATCTCTTTGAGGATGTGGTACTTTCTCAATACGTGTTTGGACTTCTGATGAGACCTCGGCTCCTTTGCTTGAGCAATGGCTCCCGTGTTGTCACAAAACACCGGGATAGGAGCAACTCCATTAGGAATGACGCCCAACTCTTGGACGAAATTCCTTATCCAAACAGCCTCCTTTGCTGCAGCTGATGCAGCAATATATTCTGCCTCAGTGGTGGAATCCGCTGTACTGTCTTGCTTGGAACTCTTCCAAGAGACAGCAGCACCATTGAGCATGAATATGAATCCAGAGGTTGACTTCGAGTCATCGATATCGCTTTGGAAGCTAGAGTCGGTATAGCCTTCCAATTTCAGTTCTCCACCCCCGTAGACCAAGAACAATTTATTGGTCCTTCTCAAATACTTGAGGATGTCTTTCACAGCTTTCCAGTGTGGAAGACCAGGGTTGGATTGATATCTACTTACTACACTTAGTGCAAAATCCACGTTAGGACGTGTAGATATCATCCCATACATGATGCTACCAATCGCAGATGCATAAGGAAGGCTGGTCATCGCCGCTATCTCTGCATCAGTCTTGGGAGACACAGACTTGGATAGGGACACGCCATGACACATTGGTAGATGTCCTCTCTTGGACTCATCCATCGAGAACCGCTTCACGATGGTATCAATGTATGTGGACTGGGTGAGACCAAGCAATCTTTTTGATCTATCTCTATAGATCTGTATTCCTAATACAAAAGATGCTTCACCCAAGTCTTCCATCGAGAACTTACTCGCTAACCATTCTTCGTTGATTGCAACATTCCTACATCATTCCCAATGAGTAAATTGTCATCAACATACAACACCAGGAATGTCACAGCACTCCCACTGACCACCTTATACACACAGGGTTCCTCAGGATTCTTAGCAAAACCAAACTCTTTGATTGTACTATCGAATCTGAGGTTCCAACTCCAAGATGCCTGCTTTAGACCATAAATAGATCTTTGAAGTTTGCATACCATATGCTCACTTCCGATAGATGTAAACCCTTCGGGTTGAGACATGTAAATCTCTTCCTTAATATCCCCATTAAGAAAGGCTGTCTTAACATCCATCTGCCATGTCTCATAATCATACCATGCAGCTATGGCTAGCAAAATCCTTATGGACTTGAACGTTGCAACTGGAGAAAAGGTTTCCTCAAAGTCAACTCCTTGTCTTTGAGTATATCTTTTTGCCACCAATCGCGCCTTGAAGGTCAATACCTTCCCATCCGCCCCAAGTTTCCTCTTGTAAATCCATTTACACCCTATGGGAACAATTCCCTCAGGTGGATCCACGAGATTCCACACTTAGTTCGAATGCATGGAATTCATCTCAGATTCCATCGCTTCAAGCCACTTGGATGAATCGGCATCAGATAATGCTTCCTTGAAGGTCCTTGGATCACATCCATGGTTAGGCTCATCATGGCCCTCTTCAAGAAGCAGACCATACCTTATAGGTGGTCTCGAGACTCTCTCGGATCTTCTAGGAGCTTGTATCTCCTCTCTTGGCTCTTCGGGTGTGGGTTCTACAATTGTGGGTGTCTCTCGAACCTCTTCGAGTTCTATCATCTCGCCCTTTCTATCTAATAGAAATTCCTCTTCCAAAAAGGTTGCATTCCTAGAAACAAACACCTTTGTTTATTGCGGATGATAGAAGTAGTATCCAACCGAATTCTTTGGATATCCCACAAAGTAACATAAAATGGATCGACTATCCAATTTATCTCCCACTACATGCTTCACATAAGCAGGGCACCCCCATATTCTAAGATAAGAATATTTGGGTGGCTTACCCATCGATATCTCATATGGTGTCTTATCAACTGCCTTTGTATGGACATTGTTCAATAACATTGCCGCTGTCTCAAGCGCATATCCCCAAAAGATGGCGGCAACTCCGTGAACCCCATCATAGACCGAACCATGTCCATCAAAGTCCGGTTACGATGCTCCGAAACACCATTCAATTGTGGTGTAGCGGGCGGAGTCCACTGCGAGAGAATCCCATTCTCCCTAAGATACTCTTGGAACTCGGCACTCAAGTACTCACCACCTCGATCCGATCGAAGTGTCTTGATGCTTCGTCCCAATTGCTTCTCTACTTCACTTCTGAATTCTTTGAACCTTTTGAAGGCTTCAGACTTGTATTTCATCAAATACACATACCCATACCTAGAAAAGTCATCGGTAAAGGTGATGAAGTAGGCATGTCCATGCTTAGTGGTAATGCTAAGCGGACCGCACACATCGGTATGGATCAAATCCAATAACCCTTTGGCTCGCTCCACATGGCCCTTAAAGCGAATTTTGGTCATCTTTCCTTTCAGACAGGATTCACAAGTCCTGAGAGCATTAATATCAGACATATCCAACATGCCTACTCCCACTAACTTGTTCATCTTTCTTAGGGAAATATGTCCTAATCGAGCATGCCATAATTGTGCCATATTAAGAGTATCTTGTTTGCGCTTGTTTGTTGTTGTTATAGCTTGGACATTGTTAAGTGGAATATCTTTCAATTATAAGGTGTGTAGAGATCGTTTTCAAGTTCTCCAGTACCAATTAAACTTCATTCTTGTAAATATTGCAAACACCTTTGCTAAATAAACAAGAAAATCCATCTTTATCTAACATAGAAATGAAAATAATGTTTTTCACCAACTCAGGTACAAATAAATGTCTCTTAACATTAACTTAAAATCATTGTTCAAAAGTAAAGTAACATCTCCAACAGCTTTGGCAGCAACCCTTGCCCCATTGCCCATCCTCAAGAAGGTCTCACCTTCCCTGAGCCTCCTACTTCTTCCCATCACCTGCAAATCATTACAGAGATGTGAGCCACAGCCGGTATCCAATACCCAAGAAGTAGAGTTAATTGAAATGTTTACTTCGAGATAGAACATACCGTTTCCAGAACTCTTCTGGGCCAGATATTCCCTGCAATTGCGCCTCCAATGTCCAGGCTTCTTGCAGTGATGACAGATGTCAACAGTCTTGTCAGCCTTCACTTGTGTGGCTGCCACTACGGGACCCGGAGTCTGCCTCTTCAAGGGCGCGTTCTTCTTGGGACGTTGGAAAGAACGCTTCTTTCCCTTCCCAGGTGGACCGGTCTTCGTACCATATGAGGAGCTCACAAAAAGAACCGGCTTCTCTTTCTTGATGGTGGACTCAAAAGTCACAAGCATGTTCACCAACTCCTCAAGGGTCGGCTCCATTTTGTTCATATTGAAGTTCACCACAAACGGATCAAATGAGCTAGGCAGCGATAAGAGCAACACGTCGGTGGTCAACTCCGAAGGAAAAATCAGATCTATGCCAACGAGCTTGTCCACGAGCCCAATCATCTTCAAGCCATGCTCATGGACCGAGGCCCCATCTCGCATGCGCATAGTGATCAGCTCCTTGACGGTAGCATGCCTAAGAGGTCGAGTCTGCTCACCAAAGAGCTCCTTGAGGTGCAAATGAATGTCAGCAGCATTCTTTGCATCCTCAAAACGCCTCTGCAGCTCATCGTTCATAGAAGCCTGCATATAACACCTAGCGTTCAAGTCATGGTCACACCAATCCTTGTAGGTCTGCAATTCCTCAGGAGTGCAGCTAGTCGGAGCCTCAGCAGGGGGCGACTCAGTCAGTGTATATGCAATCTTTTCCGAGTTTAGGACGATTTTCAGATTTCTTAGCCAAGTGAGATAGTTAGGTCCGGTTAACACATGTTTTTCGAGTATGGCAGAAAGCTGATTGCGAATTGAAGACATTGTCAAATTTTTGTACTGAAAAGTAAAACAGATAAATGTTAATGACTATTTTAAAATATTTTATAAGATATAAAGTTTGGACTTTAATTTTATAAATTTTCGCTCCCACTGTTTTGACATTTTCATTACCCTCTAGTGAAAACGGGAAACTCCTTTCCTCAGTAGGTACGTAAGGTCCAATTAGCGAATCATGATCTCGAATAATATCAGCCAATCATAATTCCTAAAAGGTAGTTTCAAATTGCATCACAATGCAACCCTCTACGTAAACTTTTGTCTCACGTTTGATTAGGACCCAATAATATGACGTCGTTCATCTTTACGTGTCAAGCCTTACCCATCTATGTTGAACCTTAATGGACGGTCGCCATGAGTTCCCTCAATAATATGAGCCGAAATCATGGGAGTTCCACGTAGTTCACATCACCATGTCAATGGATGTCACAGCTTTCCGGCACCCAGAGCTCCCCCAATAATATGAGCCGAGCCCCGAGTACGGGTAGCGTTCATCATGCACCCATTGTCGATGGAAGACAAGGAAATTATAAAAAAATTTATAATTCCCCTTTTCGGGCTTGATATTAATATTGAATCTTATTCAAAATGAGGATTTTTAATTATGAAAGGTCTCATCATTAATTTTATTTAAAAGCTCGCCATGTTTGATCGTATGTTTGCCGGATTCATGCAACTTTGTTATTATCATAATAATAACGCACATACTCATTATTTATAACATATCATGCATATATTATAAACAGTAAACAAACAAGGATGATCAATCGCCTCAATACTAATGGCTCGTGTGAGCTAAACACGGGCCTAGGTCCAATCATAGGGAAATGCAAGGGATGCAAATGAAACTATTACATTAGCTTCCAATATTTACATGTCTTCGATCTTCATAATCATCACGGCCACCATCTTCCAATCTTGATCATCCACTATACTAATATTTACAAATAAATATCCATGGCAAATAGGGATACATCTCATGGGGGTGGGAACGGGCCATAAACCAAGCCCACTTGATAAATTGATAATTATTACAATCATTCAACACAAAATATCCTAGTATACACCTAGCAAATTGGGCTTGGGCTTTTGATCATCTTTCATGCATAATATCACATATCATACACCATCAATTAATTATCACAATAATTAATTGATCCAATATTATATATCTTGATCCAATCACTAACCGCCACGATTATAAACTAAATTAACAAAGTATACAAACACCTTTGTCTACTTTCAAATTAATTTATTTATAACCGAATTTCTTGTAAATCACCATTTACTATAAATATTTAAAGTCCAACTTAAAATATTTATTTCATGAGAAAATATTTGCAACTTTTGTAATTTTAAACTTAAGGGCCCAAAAACTTATTTTTCACCAAAAACATTTTGGCTCATTTAAAATTCACAAATATGTTAGCCATCCAATGGCCCAACAACTCAAGGCCCATGACACTTTGATATTCAAAAACACTTTTGGAAACCCTAGTCGTCATCGCCGTCGCTGGAGCTCCGTCGCCGAATTCCGGCAACAAAAAAAAATTTTTTTTTAATTTTTTAATGGGGCTGTTCGGGCAGCCCCTCGGGCTGCCCTAGCTGCCCGAAATGGGAAGCCCCTCGGGCAGCCTGAGCTGCTCGAAACGGGCAGCAACATGCTGCCCGAAGTTCCCTACAATAAACCTCGGTTTTTGGTTGCAAAAATACACTCATGCGGTTAGAAATCGATCTCAACATAATATCTTGTAATTGCTACACAAAATCGTAACCATAGCTCGGATACCACTTGAAAATGGATCGGTTACGGTGGCCGGAAGCGCAACGGAAGTTAAAAATCGAATTTTTACTCAAGAAATTTCGGCCACCTCATATTGTTTTGTGTAGCAAATACAACAAACACCAAATATCATACATAGGGTGTTGAGAAAATTATACCTATCAACCTCTTGAGGTTGATGATGGCTCCAACTTTGTTGTTAAACAACAAAGCTCTTGAATGGCAAGAAGATCTACAAGCTTCCTCCTTGAGCACACCTTGCTCAAAATTAGGCCCACCACTAACTAGGTAGATCCCCTCATATTTTGCACTAGAAAAATATGAGGATTTTTCAAAGAGAAGTGCAAGAATTCCTCAACAAAGATGAAGAAAAAAATGGAGAGAAAAGAGTGTCAATTTTTCGGCCAAGTGAGGGGAGAGTGAAGGAGTGAATGAGTTGTCTTGGTGTGTGAAAAAGTAGAGACCAACTTTAGCATGCCATGAAATTTTTTAATCAAAAGTAATCCACAACCTTTCACCTCCCAAGCATGCATTCTCATTTGGGCTTGTAACAATTACAAGGCCCATGGACTTTTATTTAAATGTCCCAAACATATTTGAGCCCATTTAATGTTTACTTGATTTTACCCAAGCCCACTAGTTTAATAATTATTTCTAATTTGGCTCTACAAGGTCCAATGTTATTTAATTAATTCAACACTTGAATTAATTTAATTATTTGGACTCTACTAGGCCCACTAGTGTTAAATTAATTCAACACTTGAATTAATTTAATTTACTCCATAATAATGTTTATGAAAATCACAATTTTCAAATACATTATTTACTTGGCCAACTTTTAATTTTAGGAACACATTCGTAAATTAAAAGTTACATTTCTCTCATAGAAGTCATACTTCTATTTTTCTTTACGCTTATAAACTCATTTATAAGCCGTTCAACACATTGAACTATTTTACTTCTCAACGGGATATAGAAAGCCAGTACTTGTGTGGCCCTCAATGGTTCATTGATACAACTAGCCGTGGGTTCACATCTCCATGTGATTCGGACTAAACATGTCCTTATACGAGCATACCCCAATTGCTCCATTCTTACTTATCAACTCCTTGATAACAAGAACGTCAGAACTCAAGTCTGATAGTACCCAACCAATCATGTTAAACAACTAGCAGCATCACTTACATGATTCTCTAGGTATCAAATGATAGTGTCTGCAAGAACCATTCAATTATGGTTAACGTACAGTACGGTCCCTTCAACTCATATATCCCGACCGATTCGACAACCATTGGTTTATCGAGAGTTGTCAATGAATCGATACTATGTGTCATGTCGTAGTTGCATCGATGGTGTAATCTATGAAACCCCTTTCATAATTACCACCATACTCTGATCAGAGATTTCAACCTACATACAGATGAGAACACGTAGGATATCCATACCCGAAGGTAAGCGGTGAATCCCCGACTACAATGCATCGACTCCTATATGTTTCGACAGAACACCCAACCTTGCCACTTGATGACCCCATGAGAGTCGGTAAACAAGTCAAAGTGTAATTCTAGCACATAGAGTCTCAATGTTGTCCCGGGTCATAAGGACTAATGATGTACAACCATAAACTAGGACTTTTCCACTCGATAAGTGAGAACCACTTGGAAAGTCCTTATATGGAGGGTTGTTCAGTGCACTCTACCAGGAGCACCTATCTGCATGCTCGGATATCACAATGTCCCCTACCAATGAAACATGGTACTCACATCGCAGATACTAGTCTCGAACTCGAGCGGCCTATATCCTTCTTAGTGGTGGCTGAATCGACTAGGAACTGTTTAAAATATACAGTATTACAAATATGAATTTCATGATACTCATCATATGAGCATCTCATATTCTTTCTACTATTTGTATATTCAAGGGCTTTATCTATGCAACTAGCATGGGTATACAGATAAAGAAGTGCCAAAATAATAAATTCAAATATTATTAAAATAAAGACTGTTTATACATAGAGTTTAATCATGAACCCTCGGCCAACACTTGGCTCGACGGGCACCTACTCTAACACTATAGCCATGGTTAGATCACTTCTCTAACATGTCTAAGACGTGACTAAGTTGCCCTTTTGGTGGCTTGGTCCATGGTGAATCGGTTTTCAAATGAAACAACAAGAACAGCCCCTTCCCCTTCGGCTTCTTCCTTTGTACAGCATGTGTGTTTCGAAAATGGTGGAATGGTGTGGATCTTGGTTGGCCTATGACCCTTAGCCACGGTTCATACCATACCCCTATATGTCTAGATTATGTCATGGTCAATCAAATGGTCATTCGAACTATTCGTGACATCCAAACATAAGCAATGCATCCTACGTGCAGAATTTGTTCTCGGTTGGAACGTTCGTTGTTTGCTGGTGTGGTTCGAATTGTGGCTGGCCTAGAGCCCATAGCCATGGTTCAAATCATTCCTTAGGATGTTGGTAAGAAGTTCTAATCGGTGGTTCAAGCCCCAATGACTATTAGCCTCGCAAACGACACAAGCAACCCAAGCGCAGCTGCTGGAATTTCTGGACAGCAGCTTGCTGCGTCGGTTCGGTGGCTCGTTCGAGTTCTCGGTTGGCTTTTAGCCTATGGCCATGGACTGGACAGTGCCTCATTGAGTTGGAAAGGTCATGTTTTTGACCATGCATCATTCGGATCATTTTTGAGGTCGTACGAGAATTTACGGTGCGATGTGCCAAATTGACTCTCGAAAGAGCGTTTCATGTTTTGGCCTCCATTCACCTAGATTTCGGCCCTCACCATTTTAGGAGCATTATTTTATTATTTTAGGCGTATTTTAATCATGACTACATGATGATTCAGTGTTTGTTCGGGTTGGTTCGGAGTCGTGATTAAATACGAAGTCGGTAGGCGTAATTGTCACATTTTTGACGGGTATTGCATAGTTTGGTCCCATAAATCTATTGCATATTTTTCATGGCATATCTAGGTTGCAGCGAGCCTGGGAGCGATCCAATCCATTCAGTAAAATTGTTACAGGATATTTAATTCAGATATTTAATTATATTACGTGCAAAAATACAAATTTTGAGATTTATGCGATATGGCTTGTGGTCACTTTCCAATCATGATTAAATCCGGTCGCCAGTTAACGGTCCAGTCGTCAGTTACCGGTTATGAGAGCATTACTAAGTCTTGTCGCCAGTTACAGGCCCGGTCGCCAGTTACCGGTCAGTTCAGTTCAGGGACCACATGCGTAGACCATAATCTCACTAGAAAATTATTACAGGCTATTTCAGTACAGGGCTCCAAGGAGCAAACATTTTCACTATGATTTTCAGTTCAGTTATGCACGTATTATAATTAATCATGATACGTACATTTTTACGTTATGCCTCATGACATGATATTTTCACTTGCATGCAAGCTTATTATTTATTTATTTACTTGCTATTTACGATATATGCATGTTGAGTCTTTAGACTCGCTAGACTTGATTGTTGTAGGTGCTGATGATGTCGGGACCGAGGGCGGGGACCAGTGAGCAGGCTCGAGTCGGCAGTAGTAGGACCTGAGGACCTCAGTTCAGCATTTATTATTATTTGATGGGTAAAACATTTTAATTATCGTTGGAAAAACCTTTTACTGTTATTTCGAAAATGTTAATTTCTTCCGCTGCCATTTTGAACATCAAACTTTATTTATCAGTTCAGTTATGAATGAGGACATTTTAATTATTTAAAAGAAAAATTTTAAATTTTCCGTAAATTTTCAAGTAAGGATTTTTAGGCCTCGACAGCTAGTATCAGAGCAAAGGTTCTGTATAGGGTTGTACTACTACTGATCTCGAGAAGCTAATGAAGTCACGTCTTTGGTCTATAAGTTTTACATTTATGCATTTCATTCAAAGTATGAATTATTTTCAACAGCATGATTTCATGAGATATTTTTCGCCCAGATTTTTATTGCTCAGTATTTAAATTTAAATTAATGATGGAATTATGCATGTTAGTTACGTATGGGTTATGTATGGAACAGTATGCCCCCTAGGCGCATCCTCGAGCGCAATAGAGATGAGGAGCCTTGCCGAGAGGACAGGGAGGAGTAGAGACAGGAGAGAGACCTACCACCTCCACCACCGCCTCCACCAGACATGAATGCCCAGATGCTGGCTGGGATGACTCAGTTCTTCGCACAGTTTGCGGGGAACAATGCGGTGGCGACCAGGCCGACAGGGCCCGAGGTTGTTTACGAGAGATTTATGAAGATGCGTCAGAAGGAGTTTTCAGGGACGTCGGACCCCATGATTGCCGAGGGCTGGATCAAGTCCCTCGAGGTTATATTCGAGTTTATGGAGCTTGGAGATTCAGATCGAGTTCGTTGTGCCTCTTATCTGTTCGGAGGAGATGCCCGATTATGGTGGGAAGGAGCTTCAGTAGCCCTTAACTTGGCTACGTTGTCTTGGGCACGCTTCACGGAGGTATTCTACTCCAAATATTTTACTAGAGGAGGTGCGCACCAGGTTGACCACTGAGTTCATGAGCCTTAGACAGGGAGATTCGACTGTTACGGAGTTCGTCCGTTAGTTCGAGAGGGGTTGTCATTTTGTACCTCTGATAGAGAACGATGCCACAGCTAAGTTGATGCATTTCTTGGTGGGTCTACGGCCGATCTTGCGCCGTGATGTTCGGGTGTCTGACCCTACTTCTTATGAGGTCGCTGTCTCCAAAGCCTTAGCCGCAGATCAGGATCAGCGGGACATCGAGTGAGACCGTCAGGGCAAGCGCCCAATCCAGGTACCACACCGCCCTCCTCCTCAGCAGCATCAGCATCAGAACAAGAGACCGTATCACGGCCCGCCCAGAAACAGAGGAGGACCTCAGCAGCAGCAGGGATGTGCCGTTCCGAGGAACTTTGAGCATCCGGCTTGCCCTAAATGCTCACGCCGCCATGCCGGAGTATGTATGTTTAGCTCAGGGAAGTGTTACAAGTGTGGTAGCCCAGGCCACACGCTGCCGTATTGCCCTCAGAAGAACCTGCCTACCCAGGACAGAGTGTTTGCTCTCCATGCGACGGAGACGAACCCCGATACTATGTTGATGACAGGTACCTTGCAGCTTTAAGTTTACATTTGAGATTTAATGTCTTGGGAAACGGGATTTAGATTTTGAACTTAGTTTTGCGATAGGATTGCATGCTCTACTCAGTATTTATTTTCGGGATTTAGTTAGAAGAACTGTGACCTTTGCATGTCTATAAGCTTAGCTCTTGTGATTATTGGGTTCCGCTTAGTGTTCCGAACTTTCAGGGAGAATTTTCATAGCTGGCTCAGCTACCAAGGCCTTGATAGATTCAGGGGCTACTCACTCATTCATTTCAGAGGTCTTTGCTAATTTCCTCAAAGTTAAGACCATTGGGCTAGATATAGCCTATTCCGTAGTACTGCCGTCTGGCGAGGAGATGACAGCCACCAATGTGATACGAGACATAGATCTTGAGCTCCATGGCAATCTTGTCTATGTGGATCTTATCGTGTTGCCGATGCCAGAGTTTGACATCATCCTAGGGATGGACTGGCTATTGCGGAACAGAGTTTTGATTGACTTCCAGCGGAGATCTGTTTTAGTCCGACCGCCTGGAATGACGCAGTTCTTATTTGAGCCAGACAGGTACTTCCCTTACCGCGCATTATTCCATATGTTCAGGCTAGAAAGCTCATACATAGAGGGTGTCGGGCATTTTTAGCGAATTTTATATCTGTCCCTGAGGCGCCCAGTCAGTCAGCCTCAGATGTTCCGATTAGTTAGAGACTTCTTAGACGTTTTTCCTGAGGACGTCTCTGGTATGCTGATACGAATCCTCGTACGAATGAAAGGCAAGCACGAATATATAAATCGCACCATCAATTCAATAACAAACAAGGAACGATTATTTTGTCCCGATTTTTTGAAACAAGTAACGATTTTGTGATATTCACCTCTAAGCGATTATAACTTAGCAACAAATATCAACGATAAAACAATTGAATTTCAAACGAACCTTCAAATAACTTGATTTGACAATCCGTGCGAAGAACAATCGACAAACGCCACAAAGATGCAATCTTTGATAAGTTTGATTTTGATAAACACAAAGCACAAGCTTTGCAAATTGAAAGAAAACTCAAGAACTTTTATCTATCATTCATCATAATTCATTCATGGTCTGATACACTGAATATATATTCAATAAAGTATGAAAAAGTAGTGTAAAAAGGCTTAATTATGATAACAAGCAAATTTGACACGGAAGTTGACAAAAGACCGCTGGTGCGCTGCAGACTGGACCGCGGGTGCGGTGCCGCTTCGGCGAAGTTCGGATGCAAAGGACCGCGGGTGCGGTCCTTTTAGGAGCGCGGGTGCGCTCGCCTTCCGCGGGTGCGCTCGCCTTCTGACCGCGGTGCGGTATAGCTTCGGCAATATTCTCTTAAATTTGATTATTATGGACCGCGGGTGCAGTCCCTGAACTGGCGCGGGTGCGCTGTACCTTCGGCAATTGAACTTGAATAACATTCCAAAAACCTCCAATATTATTCCCATGATTCTCAACCTCCTCTAATTTAGACATCCAACTTGTAGGACTTTCTAGATAGCTCATCATGAGTCCTTGAAGTGCATCTTTAAACTTCTTCCTTCGTCCCCTTGTTATAGGTCCTTCGGGCAACTCCAGCGACTCCCATGCTTTCTTTGGTGTTTGATCAACCACATTTGCATCATTCTCCCCTTCTTGAAAAGGATTTGTACTCAAATCTTGATCATCTCCTACATCAAACAACGAAAGATCACTAACATTAAAAGTAGAGCTGACATTATACTCACCTGGTAGGTCTATTTGTAGGCATTGTCGTTGATCTTCTCAAGCACTTGAAATGGTCCGTCACCCCTAGGTAAGAGTTTTGAACGTCGCTTTTCTGGAAATCTTTCCTTCCTTAAGTGCAACCACACCCACTCTCCCTTTTCAAAAACCATCTTTTTCCTTCCCTTGTTGGCTTGCTTCGTGTATTGTAAATTCTTCTTCTCGATGTTATCCTTGACCTTCTCATGCAAACTTCTAACGAATTCAGCTTTCTTCTTGCCATCCATATTCAACCTTTCACTCACAGGTAAAGACATCAAATCCAACGGAGTCAAAAAATTAAAACCATATACAATTTCAAATGGTGAATAATTCGTAGTAGAATGCACACTACGATTATAAGCAAACTCAACAAATGGTAAAAAATCCTCCCAATTCTTTAAGTTCTTTTTAAGAATAGCACGCAAAAGTGTTCCTAAAGTTCTATTGACAACTTCAGTTTGCCCATCCGTTTGAGGATGACATTTAGTAGAAAACAACAATTTTGTGCCAAGTTTAGCCCATAACGTTTTCCAAAAATAACTCAAGAATTTAACATCACGGTCCGAAACAATAGTCCTAGGCATGCCATGCAACCTAACGACTTCTCTAAAGAATAGATTCGCAATGTGAGATGCATCATCAGTTTTGTGACAAGCAATAAAATGAGCCATCTTAGAAAATCTATCCACAACAACAAATATAGAATCCCTCCCCTTCTTTGTCCTAGGCAACCCCAAAACAAAGTCCATAGAAATATCAACCCAAGGTTCACTAGGGACGGGAAGTGGTGTATACTAGCCATGCGGTTGTGTTTTAGATTTAGCTTGTCCACAAGTAATGCACTTATCACAAACATGCTCAACGTCACGTTTCATGTGTGGCCAATAGAAATGTTCATGCAATGCACTTAAAGTTTTAGCCACACCAAAATGCCCCATTAAGCTACCCCCATGTGCCCCCCTAACAAGTAATTCATGAATGGATGATCTAGGGACGCACAACCTATCTTCTTTAAACAAGAAACCATGATGCAAATAAAATTTGTCATGTGGACCATGCATACATGTTTCAAATACATTCTTAAAATCCTCATCTAGCACATATAATTCCTTCACATGCTCAAACCCCAAAACTTTAGACTCCAAAGTAGAGATTAGTACATACCTCCGTGATAATGCGTCAGCCACTACATTTTCCTTACCTTGTTTGTACTTGATGATGTAGGGAAATGTACCTATGAATGCAACCCACTTGGCATGCCGCTTGTTCAACTTCTGCTGCCCCTTAAGGTGCTTAAGAGACTCATGATCCGTGTGAATCACAAACTCTTTAGGCCTCAAGTAGTGTTGCCACACCTCCAAAGTCCTCACAAGTGCGTACAACTCCTTGTCATACGTTGGATAGTTCAGCGCTGCTCCATTGAGTTTATCACTAAAATACGCCACTGGTCGTCCTCCTTGCATCAAAACACCACCAATACCTACACCTGAAGCATCACATTCAATTTCAAAAGTATTAGAAAAATCAGGCAAAACAAGTAAAGGCGCATTAATTAACTTTTGTTTAATAATATTAAAAGACTTCTCTTGCTCTTCGCCCCAATGGAATGGAACGTTCTTCTTAATCACCGTCATCATCGGTGCCGCCAGTGTGCTAAAATCTTTTACAAACCTCCTATAGAAGCTTGCAAGACCATGAAAGCTTCGAACTTGACCAATAGAAGCAGGCGTTGGCCAATCTCGAATAGCACTTACCTTGTCCTCATCCAATTGTATCCCCTGCGAACTTACCACAAAACCAAGGAAGACAAGTTTGCTTGTACAAAAATCACATTTCTTTAAATTAGCATATAAATTTTCAGCCCTTAGTGTGATTAGCACAAGTCTCAAGTGATTAACATGCTCATCCAAGTCTTTGTTATATACTAGGATATCATCAAAGTAAACAACAACAAATTTTCCTATGTATGCATGCCAAGACATGGTTCATTAACCTCATAAAAGTGCTAGGAGCGTTAATTAAGCCAAAAGGCATGACCATCCACTCATATAACTCGTACTTGGTTTTAAATGTCGTTTTCCACTCATCACCTTCCCTCATCCTAATTTGGTGATAACCACTTTTCAAGTCAATCTTGCTAAAAATACAAGCACCATGCAATTCATCTAACATATCATCTAGTCTAGGTATGGGATGCCTATATTTGATGGTTATATTATTGATTGCCCTACAATCTACACACATACGCCATGAGCCATCTTTCTTAGGAACTAATAAAATAGGTACAGCACAAGGAGACATGGACTCACGCACGAAACCCCTTTCTAATAATTCACTTACCTGCCGTTGAAGCTCCTTGGTCTCCTCCGGATTGCTTCTATACGCTGGACGATTTGGTAATGCACTTCCGGGCACAAAATCAATTTGGTGCTCAATCCCCCTCAATGGTGGTATTCCTTGAGGTAGCTCCTCTGGAAATATATCATCAAACTCCTGCAAAAGGGAAACAAAAATGCTCGGAAGATTTCCGGCTATATCACTTGTGTTAAAGAGAATCTCTTTGTAAGGAATCAACACAAGTGTATCATGTGTGTGCAACAATTGTTT
Organism: Primulina tabacum; assembly: GCF_025594145.1. Taxonomy (NCBI): domain Eukaryota; kingdom Viridiplantae; phylum Streptophyta; class Magnoliopsida; order Lamiales; family Gesneriaceae; genus Primulina; species Primulina tabacum. Next base: position 17,036,146 of record NC_134558.1, read on the forward strand.
CATGTCACTCTTTTGGACCATATATATTTTCTTTTTGGTCTCTTTCCTCTCATTTTCTTTTTCCTTATTTTTCTTTTGTATGGCTATCTCAATTTTTTTATCACTTTTGTTTTTAGCCATTTCAATTTTCTTTTCAAAGGCCATCTCACTTTTTAATTCACTCTTTCTTTCGGCCTCATCTCTCTTCTTCTTTTTCAATTGGTCCTCCAACACTTGTTTTGGGGACAAAGGAAGTAAAACAATGGGTTCTTTCTTGAGTACGAAAGAATATTTATTTCTAAACCCATCATGTGTCACTTGCCTATCATATTGCCATGGTCTTCCTAACAAAATATGACAAGCACGCATTGGTACCACATCACACAATACCTCATCAACATACTTCCCAATCGAAAACGCAACCAAAACTTGTTTGTTCACCTTCACTTCAGCACAGTCGTTCAACCACTGTAGCCTATATGGTTGATGATGTTTCAAATAGGCAAGCTCAATTTTTCAACCATCTCAAGACTAGCAACATTGGTACCACTTCCTCCATCTATAATAACATTGCAAACTTTGCCACTGACAAAACATCTAGTATGGAACAAGTTTTCCCGCTGATTCGTCTCCTCTTCTTTGACTTGGGCACTCATGATACGCCTAGTCACTAATGCCTCACCCACAACTGCTTCATATCCCTCATCAGGATCCTCTAATGCAGGCACCTCATCTTCATCCTCTCCATCATCTCCCTCACTATGAGATTCATACTCCCCATAATTATTCAACACCATCACCCTTTTATTGGGACATTGGCTAGCAATATATCCAACTCCTTGACACCTAAAACATTTAATATCTCTAGAACGATTAATAGGAGTTTCAGGTTTACCTTGCATTCCCTGCTTAGGCGCCTCCTGTTTAATCTCAACTTTGGGCTTGACCACTACCTTGCTTTCTTCACGTTTAACAACGTTGGAATGCCAAGGTGTTGATGTATTCCCAGTTTGTGTGGTACGACCAACTCCTCTCCTCTTGAGTTGTTGCTCCACTTTTATCGCCATTTGCACCATTTCATCTAGATCCAAGTAATGTCTAAGCTCCACTTGGTCTTGAATTTCCCTGTTCAAACCACACAGAAAACGAGCCATAGTAGCCTCACTATCCTCATCTATGTTTGCTCTAATCATGACTACTTCCAATTATTTATAGTAGTCCTCAACACTCTTCACACCTTGTCTCAAAGTTTGTAACTTCTTAAACATTTCTCTATAGTAGTGATTTGGTACAAATAAGTGCATAATCAACAAATTCAACCACGGCCAACCGAACCTTCTTTTGTTCGGAATAATGGTGACAATCAAACACAAATTCAACTCGCTTTTCCCATTCTAAATAAGCTTCTGGATCTGACTTACCATGGAACGACGGAATTTTCATCTTAATGCTGCTAGTGTTATTATCTTCCTTATTCCCATCATCGTACCTACCACGTAAGGCTTCTCTTCTTCCCCTACCAAATCCTCTACCTCTTCCGCTTCTACCCCAATTCTCGTTTTGGCTCTCCTCTTCTCCTTCCAAATCATAATCATTCTCTTCTTCATCCACTCTACCCAAACCTTTAGGCTTAGATTTATTTTCACTCGTACTAACTTCAAGCCTATCCAACCTCTCATATAAAGGATCCAACTCGGCCCTCAACATTCTACTAAAATTCCCAAATAACGCCTCCATTTGAACCTTAGATAATCCTTGGTTCGAACTCTCTCCTACTTCCCTCTCCATTTTAATTTCAGATTTTGTACCTGCAATAAAATGTTAGTAGAAATAAAAGATTTTCCTCACCCAAATTCTCACGATCACTCCAAAGAAATAACACTCGCACTCAAATGTTTTTCACTAGAATTTGATAGTTCTCTCAAAGGTGTGCTCAATCTTTATATATATATTATTTTTTTTTTATCAAACTTACAAGATTCAACTTGTGAACACTTGCAACTGTTTCACATGGATTGCACAAAAACAAGAACGACAGAATAACAGAGAAAAAATTTTCGGGAATTCTGGATTATCAAAAGATGATAGAAAAAACGCAGATCTTAAAATAGAACAAAGGATAACACAAAACTTGAAACAGAACAAATTTTTGTTTTTGTTTTTGGTAGATATGACAATAGAAACAAAAGGATACCACAGATCTGAAAACCGAATGAAATTTGAGACAGATCTGAAAAATAACAACAACGATACTTACTTGAATTCAATGAGCCAAAGCTTTGATACCAAATGATACGAATCCTCGTACGAATGAAAGGCAAGCACGAATATATAAATCGCACCCTCAATTCAATAACAAACAAGGAACGATTATTTTGTCCCGATCTTTTGAAACAAGTAACGATTTTGTGATATTCACCTCTAAGCGATTATAACTTAGCAACAAATATCAACGATAAAACAATTGAATTTCAAACGAACCTTCAAAGGACTTGTTTTGACAATCCGTGCGAAGAACAATCGACAAACGCCACAAAGATGCAATCTTTGATAAGTTTGATTTTGATAAACACAAAGCACAAGCTTTGCAAATTGAGAGAAAACTCAAGAACTTTTATCTATCATTCATCATAATTCGTTCATGGTCAGATACACTGAATAAATATTCAATAAATTATGAAAAAGTAGTGTTAAAAGGCTTAATTATGATAACAAGCAAATTTGACACGGAAGTTGACAAAAGACCGCGGGTGCGCTGCAGACTGGACCGCGAGTGCGGTGCCGCTTCGGCGAAGTTCAGATGCAAAGGACCGCGGGTGCGGTCCTTTTAGGAGCGCGGGTGCGCTCGCCTTCCGCGGGTGCGCTCGCCTTCCGCGGGTGCGCTCGCCTTCTGACCGCGGGTGCGGTATAGCTTCGGCAATATTCTCTTAAATTTGATTATTATGGACAGCGGGTACAGTCCCTGAACTGGCGCGGGTGCGCTGTACCTTCGGCAATTGCACTTGAATAACATTCTAAAAACCTCCAATATTATTCCCATGATTCTCAACCTCCTCGAATTTAAACATCCAACTTGTAGGACTTCCTTGATAGCTCATCATTAGTCCTTGAAGTGCATCTTTAAACTTCTTTCTTCGTCCCCTCGTTATAGGTCCTTCGGGCAACTCCAACGACTCCCATGCTTTCTTTGGTGCTTGATCAACCACATTTGCATCATATGCCACCTGAGAGAGAGGTGGAGTTTTCCATCGAGCTTATGCAAGGTACGACTCCGATCTCAAAAGCACCGTACCGACTTGCACCGACAGAGATGGCAGAGCTTAAGAAGCAGATTCAGGAACTTCTTGAAAAGTAGTTCATTCGCCCTAGTTTCTCACCTTGGGGCGCGCCAGTCTTGTTTGTTAATAAGAAAGATGGCTCGATGAGGCTTTGTATTGACTATCGGGAGTTGAACAGGGTTACAGTGAAGAATAAATACCCACTTCCGAGGATTGAGGATCTGTTTGACCAGTTGCAGGGAGCTTCGATTTTCTTCCAAGATAGATCTGCGTTCCGGTTATCACTAGTTGAGGGTGAGAGATGCTGATGTTTCAAAGACAAGCTTTCAGGACTCGTTATGGCCACTACGAGTTACTTGTGATGTCGTTCGGTTTGACGAATGCGCCAGCGATCTTCATGGATCTCATGAATCGCGTATTTCAGCCGTACCTCGATCAGTTTGTGATAGTGTTCATAGACAACATTCTCGTCTACTCCAAGAATCGGGAGGATCACAACAGGTATCTGACCATAGTGTTGCAGACATTGCAGAAGCACAAATTATTCGCAAAGTTCAGTAAATGCGAATTCTGGTTAGAGAAGGTAGCGTTCTTAGGCCACATTGTTTCCAGCAGTGGCATTGAGGTAGACCCAGCTGAAAGTTGCAGCAGTCAGAGATTGGGTTGTACCGCATAATGCATCAGAGATCCGCAGTTTTCTTGGCTTAGCAGGATATTATCGGAAGTTCATCAAGGGATTCTCCTCGATTGCAGTTCCACTCACAGCACTGACCAAGAAGAATGTGAAATTTGTTTGGAGCGAGGAGTGTCAGAAGAGCTTCGATACTTTGAAGCAATCTCTTATCTCAGCACCAGCTTTGGCCGTGCCGTCAGGGTCCGGTGAGTTTGTACTGTATACCGATGCTTCGAAGCTCGGTCTTGGCGCCGTATTGATGCAGCATGGGAAGGTGATAGCATATGCTTCTAGACAGTTGAAGACTCATGAGAAGAATTACCCTACCCATGATCTAGAGTTGGCCGCCGTAGTTTTTGTACTGAAGATTTGGAGGCACTATCTGTATGTAGAGAAGTGCCAGATCTTTACCGACCACAAGAGCCTCAAGTATATCTTTACGCAGAAGGAACTGAACATGCGTCAGAGGCGTTGGTTAGAGCTGGTGAAGGATTATGATTGTGACATTAGCTACCACCCGGGTAAATCTAATGTAGTTGCGGATGCACTGAGCAGGAAAGTTGCAGCGATGGCCCATTTGACACTTTCGAGACATCTTCAGTTTGAGATGCAGAGGTTTGATCTTGAGACTTATCTTCGAGGTAGAGTTCCTTGTCTATCTACCTTGACCATTAGGTCTTCCCTTATGGACCGTATTCGCAGTGGTCAGTCATCAGATGAGCAGTTGGCCAGGTGGAAGCAGAGAGATGAGGCCAAGGACGGTCTCTTGTATTCAGTCAGTGATGGTATTGTGAGATACCGAGACAGGATATGGGTTCCTAGCAGTGATTCTGTCCGAGCAGGTATTCTATCAGAAGCCCATATGTCGCCATACTCTATTCATCTAGGGAGTACGAAGATGCACAAAGATCTGCAGCTATGTTATTGGTGACCTGGTATGAAGAAGGACATCAGACAATTTGCATCCGAGTGTCTGACCTGTCAGTTAGTGAAGGCCGAGCATCAGAGACCAGCAGGGTTGCTCAAGCCTCTTCCTATTCCCGAGTGGAAGTGGGAGAATGTTACCATGGACTTTGTGACCGGATTTCCGAGGTCAACCAGAGGATCAAATGCCATCTCGGGTGACTGTAGATCGTCTTACCAAATCAGCGCACTTCTTGCCTATTAAGACGACTTTCACCATGGTTCAGTATGCGGAGTTGTATATTCGGAAGATAGTCCGACTCCATGGTATTCCAGTTTCTATCGTATTTGACAGAGATCCCAGATTCACTTCCTCGTTTTGGAAGAGCTTGCATTCGACTATGGGGACGAAGTTGCTGTTTAGCACAGCTTTCCATCCACAGACAGATGGGCAGTCAGAGCGAGTCATTCAGATTTTGGAGGATCTTCTCCGTGCTTGCGTCATTGATTTCTCTGGGAGTTGGGAGTCGAACTTACCATTGGTAGAGTTCACCTATAACAACAGCTTTCAGTCGTCGATAGGAATGGCTCCGTATGAAGCTTTGTATGGTCGCAAGTGCAGATCTCCTGTTCACTGGGATGAAGTAGGAGAGAGAGTAGAGTTGAGTCCATAGATTATTCAGCAGACTGTCGACAGTAGTAGCCCGGATCCGTGATAGAATGAGGACTGCTCAGAGTCGACAGAAGAGTTATGCAGATCAGAGGAGGAGAAATTTAGAGTTTGCTGTCGGCGACCATGTCTTTGTGAAGGTGGCATCTATGAAGGGTGTCATGCGATTTGGGAAGAAAGGGAAGCTCAGTCCTAGATTTATTGGACCATTTGAGATCCTCGATAGAGTTGGGACGCTAGCTTATCGTGTGTCTCTTCTGCCGAATCTGGCCGGAGTACACAATGTCTTTCACGTCTCTATGCTGAGGAAGTATATGGCGAATCCTTCGCATGTCTTGAACATCGAGCCGTTGCAGCTTACTCCGAACCTATCTTATGAGGAGAGGCCATTGCAGATCCTAGACAGGCAGGAGAAGAAGCTTCGGAACAAGCTGGTTAGGCGAGTCAAAGTCAGATGGCTCAACCATTCAGAGGAGGAAGCTACGTGGGAGTTTGAGCCGGAGATGAGAGATCGTTACCCCGAGTTATTCGGTGAGTTTTAATTTCGAGGACGAAATTTCTTTTAAGGGGGGAAGGATTGTAGAACCCGTAAATTAGACTACGTATAGGCCATGCATAATTCTAGTATTTAAATTAAAATGATTTTATTGCATGAGTATTTAATTTAATTATTTTATTATTTTATGCAGTCGTTTAGATTTTTATCATTTCAGTTAATTCAGAGAGGCCGGACTGGAGTTGGAGTTTAGAGATAAAATTTAAGATTTAGGAAAACATTCCCAGAACTTATTTTAGCTAATTAATAAGTTAATTTAAGTTAAATGGAAGTTTAAGGAATTATTTAAGTTACTTGAGGTGAGTAGAAAATAAATTCATTTAAGTTCCTTAAATGAGGGGTTAGTTCACTAAATTATTTAAAGGATATGTAAGGCTTTTAAGGGTTATAAATTTAGTAAATAATCAACATTTCCCTTCATTTTATTCCAAGAATTCGGCCACCCCTTATTAGATTGAGCAAGGATATGCCAACTCACCTTTGACCCATTCTTTGTCATTTTTTTAGCATGATAACCTTTTTAATTATTGATCAACCTTAATTAATTTATTAGTAAGCAATATCCTAGTCTAATTATCATGGATAAATCGGCCATGCTCCCCCCAAGAAGACTTGTTCAATCAAATTCAAAATTTAAATGAGTGGTAGACTTGGTATTGCATTTGAATCCCTTTATTAGTGGATCTTCCCCCTCACCTTTCCAACCATCATTATCCCCCTTCCATCACCGAAATTCAGAGGATTTTAGAGACCAAAATCGTGAGGTGCTAAGGGAAAAATAAGAGAGAAAATCGAGAGCAAGAAAGGTAGAAAAGAAAGCGCTCCACCTCCTCCGCGCCGGATCGTTTCGTTCTTTCGTTTTTCTTTCAAAACGAAACCAGGCATGCATATATTCTTCCTTGACTCTTCAATCAAGTCCTATTATCATTATTTTTACATTTCATGATCATCACTTTCATGCTAAAACCGAAATGTACCAACAATTTTCAGAAAATTTAACATGCAGAATTTTCGGTTCCATGACAAGCTTCACGGTTTCTTTTGTTTCCATGGTTTCAGGTATTGGCTCGATTCCAGGCTCCTAAGGCGACATCTAGACATGTAATAGGATGCATTAGGACCATGTTGGTCCATTCATTTAACCCCATGCACGCTGGAAAACATGAAAACGACAGCAACTCCACCTCTTGTCCAATTGAGCTTTTCGAAAATTCACTTTCTATCATTTGGGAAATGAATCTGATCATGGCTGCCACAAGGGCCTATAGCCATGGTTAGATCACTTCTCTAGCATGTCTAAGACGTGACTAAGTTGCCCTTTTGGTGGCTTGGTCCATGGTGAATCGGTTTTCAAATGAAACAACAAGAACAACCCCTTCCCCTTCGGCTTCTTCCTTTGTACAGCATGTGTGTTTCAAAAATGGTGGAATTGTGTGGATCTTGGTTTGCCTATGGCCCTTAGCCACGGTTCATACCATACCCCTAGATGTCTAGATCGTGTCATGGTCAATCAAATGGCCATTGGAACGATTCGTGACATCCAAACAAAAGCAATGCATCCTACGTGCAGAATTTGTTCTCGGTTGGAACGTTCGGTTGTTTGCTGGTGTGGTTCGAATTGTGGCTGGCCTATAGCCCATATCCATGATTCAAATCATTCCTTAGGATGTTGGTAAGAGGTTCTGGTCAGTTTTTCAAGCCCCAATGACCATTAGCCTCGCAAACGACACAAGCAACCCAAGCGCAGCTGCTGGAATTTCTAGACAGCAGCTTGCTGCGTCGGTTCGGTAGGCTCGTTCGAGTTCTCGGTTGGCTTTTAGCCTATGGCCTTGGACTAGACAGTGCCTCATTGAGTTACAAAGGTCATGTTTTTGACCGTGCAGTCATTCGGATCATTTTTGAGGTCGTACGAGAATTTACGGTGCGATGTGCCAAATTGACTCTCGAAAGAGCGTTTCATGTTTTGGCCTCCATTCACCTAGATTTCGGCCCTCACCATTTTAGGAGTATTATTTTATCATTTTAGGCAAATTTTAATCATGACTACATGATGATTCAGTGTTTGTTCGGGTTGGTTCGGAGTCGTGATTAAATACGAATTCGGTAGGCGTAATTGTCACATTTTTTAAGGGTATTGCATAGTTTGGTCCCATAAATCTATTGCATATTTTTCATGGCATATTTAGGTTGAAGCGAGCCTGGGAGCGATCCAAATTTTGAGATTTATGCGATATGGCTTGTGGTCACTTTACTATCATGATTAAATCCGGTCGCCAGTTACCGGTCGGTCGTCAGTTACCGGTTATGAGAGCATTACTAAGTCCTGTCGCCAGTCACAGGCCCGGTCGCCAATTACCGGTCAGTTCAGTTGTTTCACCCAGTACTGTGGCAGTGGTCTGATCAGACGTACATTACTAAGTCATGTCGTCAGTTACAGGCTCGGTCGCCAGTTACCGGTCAGTTCAGTTCAGGGACCACATGCGTAGACCATAATCTCACCATGAAAATTATTACAGGCTATTTCAGTACAGGGCTCCAAGGAGCAAACATTTTCACTATGATTTTTAGTTCAGTTATGCACGTATTATAATTAATCATGATACGACATTTTTACGTTATGCCTCATGACATGATATTTTCACTTGCATGCAAGCTTATTATTTATTTATTTACTTGCTATTTATGATATATGCATGTTGAGTCTTTAGACTCACTAGACTTGATTGTTGTAGGTGCTGATGATGTCGGGACCGAAGGCGGGGGGACCAGTGAGCAGGCTCGAGTCGGCAGTAGTAGGACCCGAGGACCTCAGTTCAACATTTATTATTATTTGATGGCTCAAACATTTTAATTATCGTTGGAAAAACCTTTTACTGTTATTTCGAAAATGTTAATTTCTTCCGCTGCCACTTTGAACATCAAACTTTATTTATCAGTTCAGTTATGAATGAGGTAATTTTAATTATTTAAAAGAAAAATTTTAAATTTTCCGTAAATTTTCAAGTAAGGATTTTTAGGCCTCGACATGACATGTCCTCGCTGCATCAGAACACAACCCAATTCCTCGGTGAGATGCATCACAATAAACCACAAAATCACCAGTACCTGATGGAATCGTCAAGATCGGTCAATTGGTCAAGTCTTTTCTTCAGCTCAAGAAAACTGGACTCACAGTCTTCAGACCATACAAATGGAGCATTCTTCTGAGTCAACTAAGTAATAGGCTTGGAATTACTCGAGAAATCTTTAATAAATCGACGATAATATCCTGCCAAACCCATAAAACTACGAATCTCGGGTACTGATGTCAGTCTCGGCCAAGAAATCACGGCTTCAACCTTGCTGAGATCAACTGAAATTCCATCACCAGATATGATGTGACCCAGAAATACAACATGTCTCAGCCAAAACTCGCATTTCGACGGTTTAGCATATAAATTCTCAGCTCTCAGAATTTTCAATACAGTTCTCAAATGCTCGGCATGTTCTATCATATTCTTCGAATAAATCAAGATATCATCGATGAATATAATAACAAAATCATCAAGATACCTCTGAAATATGCGGTTCATCAGACCCATAAACACCGCTGGAGCATTTGTCAAACCGAACGACATGAAAATAAACTCATAATGTCCATACCTGGTTCTAAATGATGTCTTCGAGATATCAGAATCCCTGACTCTCAGCTGATGATATCCAGATCTCAGATCGACCTTGGAATATACAGAAAAACCCTGCAACTGATCAAATAAATCATCGATACGAGGCAAAGGATATTTGTTCTTTACCGTAGCCTTGTTCAGTTGCCGGTTATCGATACAGAGTCTCACTGAACCGTCTTTCTTTCGAACAAACAATACTAGAGCACCCCAAGGAGACACACTCGGTCTGATATACCCCTTGGCCAATAAATCCTCCAACTGTTCTTTCAACTCTATCGGTGCCATTCTGTACGGAGCCTTCGAAATCGGAACTGTACCTGACATTAACTCAATACTGAAGTCTATCTCTCGAATCGGAGGTAAACCAGGAATTTCATCTGGGAAGACATCAGCAAACTCACACACCACTGGCAAATCCGCCAATGATGGACTCGATTTCAGTAAATCAACTGAATAGACAAGGAATCCCTCCGCTCCTTTTTGCAATAATCGAGTCATAGATAATACGGATATCAAAGGAATTCTAGATCGAGAACCCTTACCGTAGAATTTCCACTCATCAGCCATATCCGGTCTGAATCTCACAATCTTGTGGAAACAATCAACAGTAGCTCTGTACTTGGTTAACATATCGATACCGATAATACAGTCAAAATCAGACAACACAAGCACAATACAGTCTTACTCAATCTCATGTCCATCATACTGTAGCATACAATGTTTAACAGATTTCACTGATATCAAACATGTCCCCAACGGAGAAGAGACAGACACTACAACAGATAATGACTCAATAGGCAAAGAATGCATCAATGCAAATCGCTCAGATATGAATGTATGCGATGCACCAGTATCTATCAATACATATGCAGGATAACCAGAAATAAAATAGTTACCTGCAACAACATTGTCAGGTGCCTCCTGAGCCTGCTCCTCTGTCAAAGCAAATACTCTGGCCTGCTGTCTAGGAGGCTGGCTTACTGTTTGACTACCTCCTAGCCTCTGCTGTGACTGAGATGGCGCTGGCTGGAATGAATGAACAGCAGCTGATCGTCTATCGGTCTGTGCCGCTGATCCAGATGATTCGGCACCCTGTGATCTCTGAGAATCTCTCTATGGGCAGACTTTGGCAAAATGTCCCTGTTGCCTACAAATACGGCAACTGCCGAACACTCCTCGGCACTGCTCTGTGGAATGCTTCCCTCCACAAGTGCTACAATAAGGTCCTGTATAACTCTGGCCATGACCGATCTGTCTCGAGCCACTAGAACTGGATGAACTGCTTCCATATCTCTTAAACTGCTTCCCTCTGACTTTCATGAAGTCTTTCTTTCCACCACTGCTGCTGCCACTCTCAAATCGGGGAGGTAGTTGCTGTGGTCTCGGTGCTGAAGGCACAAACGAAGCTCCTTTCTGTATCTTCAGACCGGCTTCGGCACCCTTGGCCCTGTTCAAGGCATCAGTAAAATTGTTCGGTCGCCCCGTGTTTACCAATGTAAATATTTCAGGATTTAATCCATTAATGAATTGATCCGCAATGGCTTCGTCATTCTCCGCCACATGTGGAGCAAATCTAAGCAAGGTAGAGAACTTGGTCACATACTCTTCGATGTTCAGCTGGCCCCTGTCTCAAATTTGCAAACTCGGCTCCCTTATCCTTCATATACGACACTGGAAAGAATCTCTGATAAAACTCAGTTCTAAATACATTCCAGGTGATAACTGTACCTCGATGCTCCAAGGCCCGCTTTATTGTAATCCACCAGTTCTTGGCAACATCATGCAACTGGTGCCCAATCATTTTCACTCTCCGCTCATCAGTGTAATCCAAGGACTCAAACAGCATCTCAATATCGTCTAGCCAACTCTCGCAATCCACTGAAGTTTCAGTACCCTTCAGAGTCGGTGGATGAAACGACTGAAATCTCTTCAGCAATGTTTCCATCGGTGTTGCTGTCACATCCATTGGAGGATTCGAAGTGCTACCCTGTTCTGGTATTTTTTCGAAGGAGGCATATCTGATTATCAAAAGGGTTAGCAACCAAATACAACAAACATGTTTTAGTCCTCCTCCGATCATCTTACTGCTGATCAAGAATCGGTTCTGATTCATTCTCAATAACACATGTTTCCAAATCAAGTCAGATACACATGCATTATAAAGCAGTAGAACATAATAGATTGCTAGCATGTAAAAGCAAGGAAGAAAACTCAATCTACTCCGCTCACTAGCTCCTATCTCAATCTAAAGGATCTATCGCTCTGATACCACCTATTGTGGGGACCCGGACGCTAATCATGTTCTTAATCAACATTGGGAAAATTTAATCGATTATAATAAACAGGGTCTAATTTTTTTTTTAAATACATTATTAAATGCGGAACGTAAAAGAATACATTCTAATATACATGTCAGTATTAAAGTACAAGTCTTGTACCATATACAATCATTCAAACTAAGGTTTAACAAGTAAATATTAAGTGTCCAAACCCTATCTCTAATCATGGTCCATAGTCTCCACTCTAATCACGATCTCTCTTCATCTCCTCGACCCCGATCCTGTCCCACCTGTTGCCATGCACACATACAAACACGACAACAGCCGGATAACTCCGGTGAGAAATATATCCCAGTATAAATCAACGAAACATGCAATCATATAAACAATGTAAAAGCATGTAACAGATATCAGTACATGTATCAAAATCTGAAACATAATCAATATAAAATTGTCAATCAGGCTCGTGACTCCATGTCTCAGACTAGACTCAATCCTAGTCTAGGGATCCCTGATTTTCAGACGTTGGTATTCCTATATCGAATATCAGTAATAGAAGAAACTCCAATTCTATCCATTTCGATATAACCAAACATCCGGTTTCTTGACTTATCCGTCACAGACTTTGGCACTTTCGCCAAATCACTATCCTGTGACAATGTGCAATGTGCTAGTGACGACTCCATCACTATCTGGCACCTATGTCACAAGATTACTCGTCTAATACATGCTTTCTATAATCCATAGAACAAGCATATCAAATCAAATCAATGAACACAATAACAATAAGTATGAGATTAAGGGAAACTCAAGTATATCATACTTGAGTCGATCTCCCGGTACCACATTGACTTATACCTTTCTTTAACAGCATTTCTGACAATGTCAGGTCTGGAATTCGAAGTCTATCAATACTCAATCTGGCAATGACAATATCGAGGGTATCGTATCAATACACAACTTAGATCAATAATGGATATAATCAGAACTCAATCAAATTCTGTTTCAACAGCATAATGTTACAGTCTCAATATACCCAGCAATATCATATCAGTCATATATCAATTCCAACATCTCATAATCGATACAATACAAATCTGATATCAAATCTTAATCAAATCAACTCAGAAAATCATAACAATTCTATACGGTATCCGTTCTTCAATCCGGTTTCGATTATACGATGTCTAACATATCAGAAACATCATATATGAATCATATCCGATTCTGGCATTATCATAATTTCAAATGATAACAAAACGTAACAAAACTTACGTCCAGTTGAAGTTTTCGTCGATAACAACCCGATACTGAAGTCGGATTCAAAATCAGACGGACGGATCGAAATATAAAGGCGTGAGGATTTTCTGAAGGATTCTCCTGACCTTTCTCGTTCTTCTTTCTCCTATTTTCTGACATTAGTACACATATATATATCCCTTGCATGTAAAAGAGACGTGGCTTACTCTTCTTGAATTTCAGTCGGCGCTCGGGCACTTAGAAAGTACCGCTCGGGCGCAGGCATGTTCTGTCCGAGCTTTCAAGTTGCTATACACTGGCGCTCGGGCGGTCAAAAACTACCGCTCTGGCGCCAACCTTCTGTCCAAAACCCAAATCTTACGATGCATTGGCGCTCGGGCGGCCCTTTTCTAGCGCTCGGGCGCCAACAGTGCTGTACAAAATATACATAAATCACATGCTTCACCCAATCTGGTCTCGGAAGGGTCCATCTATAATCATATCAGTTCCAAAATCAATAATCTCAAATCAACAGAATCAAAATCTCGGGCATTACAACTCATTTTAAAATTCTACTGATATTTTTTTAAGATATGATCGAAAATGCACACACATCAACATTTAAATAGGTTAAACATACATTTAAAATGTCATCCAACCTCTTAATAAAAATAACTGTAATTAATTAAATCATAAAATGAAATCACTCTCCTAGTCTACTGATTTAAAAGAGAGAATCAAACAGATAACAAAAGTATGATAAATCAACAACCTTAACAAGATTCAAAAATATTTAACCATATTTCTTAAACTCGTGTCTCATAAACTTATTATGCGGAGGAAATGCAAGGTCCTCGAATTTTCACGTGCACCCCTAGCTCAGCCTAGTCAGTCTTAACCGCATCCTGTCTCCCCAACCATATGGTCACCTGCATCAATCACACCTAGTGAGTCTAAAAACTCAACACACCTGATTCTTTATAAAAATTACATATACATATCATGCAGCAGTGAAAAGTACAGTAATTAAAATACCTTTCATGATCTTAAAAGCATGAACTAAAACATATCGTGTCAAAGCAGAATGTGTCAAAACATATTTCAACATATCACCTTATACATGTTCATTTTTTTTAATTGAATTCAGTTCATTAGTTGTGACATTACGTATCAGCTCGATTCGATGTATCCATCTACGTATAACTGTGGTACCTCATGGCGGGGAAATCAACGACAGTATTACTGTAATGCCGAGATTTTGATTAACATGCAAGGTGATATATATATGAGTTCATCCTTCAGAATTTATATAACGAAGAAAGGAAATCGAGAATTCTTCAGAAAATCCTTACGCCTTTATATTTCGATCCATCCATCTGATTTTGAAGCTGACTTCAGTACTGAGTTCCTATCGACGCAGGACTTCACCAGGACGTAAGTTTTCTTATGTTCTGATATGATTTGAAAATATGATGTTGAAGGAATCAGATATGATTCATATATGATGTTTCTGATATGTTAGACATCGTATAATCGAAACCGGATTGAAGAACGGATACCGTTTAGAATTGCTATGATTTTCAGAGTTGATTTGATTGAGATTTGATATCAGATTTGTATTGTAACGATTATGAGACGCTGGGAATTGATATATATTGATTTGTATTGCTGGGTATATTGAGATTGTGCAGTTATGACGTTGAAACTAGAATTTGATTCAATTTTGATTATATCTAGTATTGATTGAGTGGGGTATTGATATTGTATTCCTCGTTATTGTTATTGTCAGATTGAGTATTGATAGATTTGAGTTCGGGACTTCGACAGAGTCAGATTGACAGAAAGAAAGGTATAAATAAATGTTGATTCGGGATTGCACAACTCGAGTATATTTGACTTGAGTTTCTCAAAATCACATACTGAATTATTATTGAATTTGATATTTGCAATGCTTGATATTGATATGCTTACTCTATTGAATTGTAGCAAAGCATGAGTTAGAATTGGACAGATCCGCCTAGTCTTTGGTAGAACCGCCATGGCAGAACCGCCAAGTCACTGGACTTTTGGATATATATTGATAGACTGAGGAGAAGACCGACTCCTATTGCAGATCTTCAATATAGACAGCCAAAGTCTGGGACTAAGAACGTACCACCATCTAGCTGGGGTAAAGTAAATGGGAGAACGTTGCGTTCTTATTCAGATCGGGATCCCTAGATTAGGATGAGTCGATTCAGAGTCTAGGAGTCACAGAGTGTGATTGAGAGATTGTATTGATACATGTTTTGCAGATTTGATACATGTTATTGATATGTGTTTCATGCTTTTAAATATGCTTTTATATTACTGCATGTTTACATTGTTTATACTGGGATATATATCTCACCGGAGTTATCCGGCTGTTGTCGTGTTTGTATGTGTGCATGACAACAGGTGAGACAGGTTCAGGGTCGAGGAGATGAAAAGAGATCGTGATTAGAGTGGAGACAACGGACTTTGATTAAAGTTAGGTTTTGGACACTTGACATTTAGTTGTTAAATCTTAGTTGAATGATTGTATATATTTATAGTAAAAGATTTGTACTTTAATACTGATATGTATATTAGATTGAATCCCATTACATTCCGCATGTTAAAAAAAAAAAAATTAGACCCAGATTATTTACATTGATCCAATTATCCCAATAACGATTAAGAAGATGATTAGCGTCCGGGTCCCCACAACAGGTGGTATCAGAGCGATAGAACCTTTAGCCTGAGATAAAGCTAGTGAGCGGGGTATAATGAGTTTCTTTCATTGCTTTTGATTGCTAGCGTGACTTACTGCTTTAAAATACATGTTTACTTGACTATCTGATTTGATTTGGTAACGTGTATTATTGAGAATAAATCAGAACCGATTCTTGATCAGCAGTAAGATGATCAGAGGAGGACTGAAACAGGTTTGTTGTATTTGGTTGCTAACCCTTTCGATAATCAGATATGCCTCCCCGAAGAATACCAGAACCGGGTAGTACTTCGAATCCTCCAATGGATGTTATAGCAACACCGATGGAAACACTGTTGAAGAGGTTTCAGTCATTTAAACCGCCAACCCTGAAAGGAACAGAGACTTCTGTCGATTGTGATACTTGGTTAGATGACATAGAAATGTTGTTTGATTCGTTAGATTACACTGATGAGTGTAGAGTTCGACTGATTGGGCACCAGTTGCATGATGTTACAAAGAACTGGTGGATTACAACAAAGCAGGCCTTGGAGCATCGAGGTACAGTTATTACCTGGAATGTATTTAGAACTGAGTTTTATCAGAGATTCTTCCCAGTTTCCTACAGGAAAGACAACGGGGCAGAATTTGCCAATCTGAGACAGGGGCAGTTGAACGTTGAAGAGTATGTGACCAATTCTCTACCTTGTTGAGATTTGCTCCACATGTGGCCGAGAATGAAGAAGCTATTGCTGATCAGTTCATCAATGGTTTGAACCCCGAGATCTTTACATTGGTGAACACAGGGCGACCGAATAATTTCACTGATGCCCTGAACCGAGCCAAAGGAGCAGAAGCTGGTCTGATGAGAGAGAAAGGAGCTTCCTATGTTCCTCCAGCACCGAGACCACAGCAACCACCTCCCAGATTTGAGGGTGGCAGCAGCAGTAGTGGAAAGAAGGACTTCTTGAAAGCTAGAGGAAAGCAATTCAAGAAGGCAGGGAGCAGTTCATCTAGCTCTGGTGGTTCTCGACAGAGCCAGAGCTATACTGTAGTGTACTGCTGAACTTGCGTAGGGAGACATTTGACCGAGCAATGATAGGGAGTAACTGGTAGTTGCAACATCTGCAAACAACAGGGAAACTTTGCTAGGGTATGTCCACAGAGAGGTTCCCAAAGATCCCAGGGAGCCGAATCATCTGGATCAGCGGCGCAGACTGATAGACAATCCGCTGCTGTTCATTCGTTTCAGCCAGACCCAGCTCAGTCACAGCAGAGGCCCGGAGGTAGCCAGACAGCGAGCCAGCCTCCTAGACAGTAGGCCAGAGTATTCGCTTTGACAGAGGAGCAGGCTCAGCAGGCACCAGATGATGTTGTTGCAGGTAACTGTTTTATTTTTGGTTACCCTGCTTATGTATTGATTGATACCGGTGCTTCTCATACATTTAATTATGAGAAAGTTGCGTTGAGTCATGCATTTCCTGTAGAGTCTTTATCTGCTGTAGTGTCTGTCTCTTCTCCGTTGGGGACAGGTTTGATATCAGTAAATTCTGTGAAACATTGTATACTACAGTATGACGGGCATGAGATTGAGTTAGATTGCATCGTACTTGGATTGTCTGATTTTGACTGTATTATCGGTATTGATATACTGACCAAGTACAGAGCTAGTGTTGATTGTTTCCACAAGATTGTGAGATTCAGACCAGATATGGCTGACGAGTGGAAATTCTACGGTAAGGGTTCTCGATCTAGAATTCCTTTGATATCCGTATTCTCTATGACTCGATTGTTACAGAAAGAAGCAGAAGGATTCCTTGTCTATTCAGTTAATTTACTGAAATCGAGTCCATCATTGCCGGATTTGCCAGTGTAATGTGAGTTTGTTGATGTCTTTCCAGATGAGATTCCTGTATTGCCTCCGATTCGAGAGAGAGACTTCAGTATTGAGTTGATGCCAGGTGCAGTTCCGATTTCGAGGGCTCCGTACAGAATGGTACCGATTGAATTGAAATAGTTGAAAGAACAGTTGGAGGATCTATTGGCCAAGGGATATATCAGACCGAGTGTGTCTCCTTGGGGTACTCCAGTACTATTTGTGAGAAAGAAAGATGGTTCGATGAGACTCTGTATCGATTACTGGCAACTGAACAAGGCTACGGTAAAGAACAAATATCCTTTGCCTCGTATTGATGATTTATTTGATCAGTTGCAGGGTTCATCTGTATATTTCAAAATCGATCTGAGATCTGGATACCATCAGCTGAGAGTCAGGGATTCTGATATCTCGAAGACTGCATTCAGAACCAGGTATGGACATTATGAGTTTATTGTCATGCCGTTTGAGTTGACGAATGCACCGACTGTATTTATGGGATTAATGAACCGTGTTTTTCAGAGGTATCTTGACGATTTTGTTATTATATTCATTGATTTCATTTTTGATATATTTGAAGAATATGATTGAGCATGCTGATCATCTGAGAACTGTGTTGAAAATTTTGAGGGCTGAGAAATTGTATGCCAAACTGTCGAAATGTGAGTTCTGGTTGAGACATGTTGTATTTCTGGGGCATATTATATCCGGAAATGGTATATCAGTTGATCACAGTAAAGTTGAGGCAGTGATTTCTTGGCCGAGACCGACATCAGTGCCAGAGATTCGCAGTTTTATGGGTTTGGCAGGATATTATCGCCGATTTATTAAAGATTTCTCGAGTATTGCCAAACCGATCTCGCAGTTGACTCAGAAGAACACACCATTTGTCTGGTCTGAAGAATGTGAGACCAGTTTTCTTGAATTGAAGAAAATATTGACCTGTGCTCCGATCTTGACGATTCCATCAGGTACTGGTGACTTTGTGGTTTATTGTGATGCATCTCACCGAGGATTGGGTTGTATTCTAATGCAGCGAGGGCATGTTATTGCGTATGCCTCGAGACAGCTGAAACCACACGAGACTCGTTACCCAATTCATGATCTTGAATTGGCAGTCATTGTCTTTGCGTTGAAGATATGGCGACATTATCTGTAGGGTAAAAAGTTTGAAATTTATTCTGATCACAAGAGCCTGAAGTATCTGTTTTCACAGTCCGAATTGAATATGAGGCAGCGAATATGGCTTGACTTATTGAAAGACTTTGATTGAGAAATCAAGTACTATCAGGGGAAATCCAACGCAGCAGCAAATGCACTGAGTCGAAAGGTATGTTCCTTATCCTTATCAACGATTGGTGTCTCGAATTTGATAGAAGATTGCTGTTTGTCCGGATTAGCTTTTGAAATAGATTGTCAGTCTCTAAGATTATATGCCATTCGAGCTGAACCAGGATTGATATTGAGAATCAAAGATGCACAGAAGGTTGATCAGAATGTACAGAATTCGATTGCTATAGTCAGAGGTGGACATCAATCGGAGTATCAGGTTTGTGATGGTGTTTTGTATGTGAATAACCGTATTGTTGTGCCAAATGTTTCAGATTTGAGACAACGAATACTAGCAGAATCGCACAACTGTCGTTTTAGCATTCATCCTGGTGGCAGAAAAATGTATAATGATTTGAAGACACAATATTGGCGGAAACAGATGAAATCTGATGCTACTGACTTTGTAGCCAAGTGTCTGAATTGCCAACAGGTGAAAGCAGAAAGAAAGAAACCAGGAGGATTGTTACAGAGTTTGTCCATTCCTGAATGGAAATGGGATCACATTTCCATGGATTTTGTGACGCAGTTACCACGTTCCTCCAGAGGTTGCGATGCAATTTCGGTCGTGATTGATCGATTGACCAAATCTGCATGCTTTATTCCATACAAAATGACATATAGATATGACCAGATGGCCGATATTTATGTCAGAGAGGTGGTCAGATTGCACGGAGTGCCAAAGTCGATTGTTTCAGACCGTGATCCTCGGTTTACTTTGCACTTCTGGCAGAGTTTGCAGCAGGCTCTAGGTACGAAGTTACATCTGAGTACCGCATATCATCCACAGACCGATGGACAGTCAGAGCGGACTTTCCAGATAATGGAGGATATGGTGAGAGCCGTAGTGCTTGATTTTAGCACTAATTGGCAAGATGCATTGCCACTTTGTGAGTTTTCGTACAACAACAGCTATCAGACGAGTATTGAGATGGCACCATTTGAAGCGTTGTACGGAAAGAAGTGTCTATCTCCTTTGTATTGGGATGATATCTCTGAGATTCCTGAGATTGGACCTAATATGATCAGAGATATGACAGAGAAAGTGAAAGTAATTCAGAAAAGAATGAAGGCAGCACAGGATAGACAAGCCAAATATGCCAACATTCGACGTAGACCGTTGGTATTTGAGGCAGGAGACAGAGTATTTTTGAAGATTTCACCTTTCAGAAGAGTTGTCAGATTCGGCAAGAAGGGAAAGTTGTCTCCACGATACGATGGTTCATATGAGATTCTCGAGAAGATAGAAGATCGTGCCTATCGACTCGCATTACCGCCTTCATTGTCAGGGATACATGGCGTCTTTCATGTATCTATGCTGTGGAAATATCTCCCTGATGATTCTCACATTATTCAGCCGGACGAGATAGAACTTGATGAAAATCTAAGTTATGTTGAAAAACCGATCCAGATTATCGATCGTAAGGAAAAGCAACTCAGAACGAAGACTATTCCGCTTGTGAAAGTTCAGTGGAGTCGCCATGGCATCGAAGAAGCTACTTGGGAAACAGAGTCAGACATGAGACAGAGATTTCCCGAGTTATTTCACTGATGTGAGTATTTTGATTCAGCTTCTGTTATACATTTCTTTCTGATATCTGATTTGATTGCCTGTGATTTCGGGGATGAAATCGGACCTTGGGGGGGGGGGGAAATGTAGTGCCCGTGATTTTGATTCTGTTAATATGAGATTATTGATTATGAACTGATGTGATTATAGCCGGGCCATTCCGAGACCAGATTGGGTAAAGCATATGAATTGTACAAGTTTTGGACAGACCTATTGGAGCCCGAGCAGTAGAAAGTGAGCGCCCGAGCGCCAATGTTCAACAAAATATGCTTCGGACAGAAGATGTGGCGCCCGGGCGGTAGTTTTTGACCGCCCGAGCGCCAATGATTAATGGTGAGGAAAGTACCTCCCGCGCCCGCACGGTAAGTTTTAACCGCCCGAGCGCCGAGCAAGCGCCCGGGCGGAAATTCTCGACCGCCCAAGCGCCGCCTGAAAGTGGTGGAAAATGATGACATGTATCATTAACATGCAAGGTGATATATATATGAGTTCATCCTTCAGAATTTATATAACGAAGAAAGGAAATCGAGAATTCTTCAGAAAATCCCTACGCCTTTATATTTCGATCCGTCCGTCTGATTTTGAATCCGACTTCAGTACTGAGTTCCTATAGACGAAGGCTTCAACTGGACGTAAGTTTTCTTATTTTCTGATATGATATGAAAATATAATGCTGAAGGAATCAGATATGATACATATATGATGTTTCTGATATGTTAGACATCGTATAATCGAAACCGGATTGAAGATCGGATACCGTATAGAATTGCTATGATTTTCGGAGTTCATTTGATTGAGGTTTGATATCAGATTTGTATTGTATCGATTATGAGACGTTGGGAATTGATATCTATTGATTTGTATTGATGGGTATATTGAGATTGTGCAATTATGACGTTGAAACAGAATTTGATTCAATTTTGATTATATCCAGTATTGATTGAGTGGGGTATTGATATTGTATTCCTCGTTATTGTTATTGTCAGATTGAGTATTGATAGATTTGAGTTCGGGACTGCGACAGAGTCAGATTGACAGAAAGAAAGGTATAAATAAATGTTGATTCGGGATTGCACAACCCGAGTAGATTTGACTTGAGTTTTCCAAAATTACATACTGAATGATTATTGCATTTGATATTTGCAATGCTTGATATTGATATGCTTACTCTATTGAATTGTAGCAAAGCATGAGTTAGAATTGGACAAATCCGCCTAGTCTCTGGTAGAACCGCCATGGCAGAACCGCCAAGTCACTGGACTTTTGGATATATATTTATAGACTGAGGAGAAGACCGACTCCTATTGCAGATCTTCAATATAGACAGCCAAAGTCTGGGACTAAGAACGTACCACCATCTAGCTGGGGTAAAGTAGATGGGAGAACGTTGCGTTCTTATTCAGATCGGGATCCCTAGATTAGGATGAGTCGATTCAGAGTCTAGGAGTCACAGAGTGTGATTGAGAGATTGTATTGATACATGTTTTGCAGATTTGATACATGTTATTGATATGTGTTTCATGCTTTTAAATATGCTTTTATATGACTGCATGTTTACATTGTTTATACTGGGATATATATCTCACCGGAGTTATCCGGCTGTTGTCGTGTTTGTATGTGTGCATGACAACAGGTGAGACAGGTTCAGGGTCGAGGAGATGAAAAGAGATCGTGATTAGAGTGGAGACAACGGACTTTGATTAAAGTTAGGTTTTGGACACTTGACATTTAGTTGTTAAATCTTAGTTGAATGATTGTATATATTTATAGTACAAGATTTGTACTTTAATACTGATATGTATATTAGATTGAATCCCATTACATTCCGCATGTTAAAAAAAAAAAAATTAGACCCAGATTATTTACATTGATCCAATTATCCCAATAACGATTAAGAAGATGATTAGCGTCCGGGTCCCCACAACAGGTGGTATCAGAGCGATAGAACCTTTAGCCTGAGATAAAGCTAGTGAGCGGGGTAGAATGAGTTTCTTTCATTGCTTTTGATTGCTAGCTTGACTTACTGCTTTAAAATACATGTTTACTTGACTATCTGATTTGATTTGGTAACGTGTATTATTGAGAATAAATCAGAACCGATTCTTGATCAGCAGTAAGATGATCAGAGGAGGACTGAAACAGGTTTGTTGTATTTGGTTGCTAACCCTTTCGATAATCAGATATGCCTCCCCGAAGAATACCAGAACCGGGTAGTACTTCGAATCCTCCAATGGATGTTATAGCAACACCGATGGAAACACTGTTGAAGAGGTTTCAGTCATTTAAACCGCCAACCCTGAAAGGAACAGAGACTTCTGTCGATTGTGATAGTTGGTTAGATGACATAGAAATGTTGTTTGATTCGTTAGATTACACTGATGAGTGTAGAGTTCGACTGATTGGGCAACAGTTGCATGATGTTACAAAGAACTGGTGGGACAGGTTCAGGGTCGAGGAGATGAAGAGAGATCGTGATTAGAGTAGAGACTACGGACTTTCATTAAAGTTAGGGTTTGGACACTTGACATTTAGTTGTTAAACCTTAGTTGAATGATTGTATATATATATAGTACAAGATTTGTACTTTAATACTGATATGTATATTAGATTGAATCCCATTATATTCCGCATGTTAAAAAAAAAATTAGACCCAGATTATTTACATTGATCCAATTATCCCAATAACGATTTAGAAGATGATTAGCGTCCGGGTCCCTACAATTACCCATCCACTGAGCCTTGGCCTTACATGTCATCATATTATCATATTCGTATTAATCATAACCAACTCCCATCCTTCAAAAACATGTCATCTTACTCATCATTTATAAAAATCATACATATACATAAATTTCCTTAAAATGAAGCATGCAACATATTTTCTTATATACATAAAAACTCATGATAGATATAAGATATACATTTAGAACATTTCAAATTGTGATAAGGGCGCGGTCAGGACTACTAACTTGACCCGCGTGCAAAATGACAATTTTTCTCCTGGAAACCCTAATTGATCATTATACCTCTGGACCTCAAAATTTCGACCAGAAGCCAACCAAACTCCTTAAAACACCTGAAAACATATTTATATTTGTTTTTTAAACATAAACTTGAGCATGTTTCATAACTTATACGATTAGTTTTAAAACTTGGACCGGGGTCCCCGTTTTAACCAGAATCAACCCAAAACTTTCCCAAACTTAAACAAAAACTTTCCCAAACTTAAACCAAAACTTATTTACACATGATCAGCTCTTCAATAATTTGTTTCAGACCGCCTAAGACCCATTGAACTCACTCGACCAGCTGCTGAAATTTTCTGCCCGTAATGAGATTCAAACCCTAGTGCACCTAGCCTTCGACCCTAGACTCAAAACCGATGCTTCCAGACCTTGGCTAACCTCTCTAGGACTATGACCAGACCCACATGCACCTAACTAGCCCAACGTAACCCACGTCTACAGCTCTTGCAATCGGGACCACTTGAACTCGCCCAAAACTCGACCTAGCTTGTCATCAAGATTTGATTCAAGCCTAGCCCTTCTACCAGCTGACCATGGACCATTCCCAGCCCTGACACAAACCCCAAACGACCTGAACTAGCGTCTGCAATGAGCCATGCACAGCTGACCTCTTCCTTTAACCCAATCTAGCCATTCGAACCCTAGAATCAAGATGTCACCACTGTCCCTTCCCCCTTTCGATCCAGAACTGATATCACCCATAAACACCTTCTAAACCTGCTATAAAATGCTCCTTAAACCTCAAAGATCTTGCAGCCCCTCACCCATGTCAAAAACTTGAGCATCAGGGCGTAAAATATGCATATTTTCAAGTAAAACTCATGTAAACTCAATGCACAATGATAGATTTATGTATTAACATACAAAAACCATTCAAAACACATATCATGATGTGATGGATGAGAAAAAAGAGGTATAGGGCCTGCATTTGCGTATTTACGCTTGAAATATTTGAGATAGTAGCGAATAAAGTGCACTGGAGAGACGGGAAAGAGATTCTTTGAATGAAACTTGAGAAAACCTAAGGAGAAAGCTGCTAGAAATTCAGAATGTTGCTGCTGAATATGGAGGGGGGGCGGCCAAGAGTTATTGATTAGGTTTAGGATTTGCTAATGTAGAGTTTAAGTCATAATATAATGTGATAATGGGTCCTTAATTAAAAGTAAAGGGATTTAAAGAGTTTTGGGCCCATTAAGCAATAAAATAAACCCTTCAAGCCCAATAACACTCTTGAAAAATATTTCGTTTATGTATGTTTTTAAAAATATTGCCCGAACCCTCAAAAATTCATCCGACTCGATAAAATTTGCGTACTGGTTAAAAAAATATGACCCGACGAGTAAAAATACCCAACCAAGGCCCATTTTTGAAAATCACCCTTACTAACACCATATATTAAAGAATTAAAAATAATTATTTAATAAAAATATTTTTTCTTGATTATCCTCGGTCTTCATTCCTCGTTCGAGCGCGCAAACTACTAAAAGCCCTTATGCATGAAACTTTAATAAACCATGCAACAAAACACATATTCATGCCACAGACATTAATTAAATGAATTATTTAACATTAATTAAATGAATTTAAAATAATTAATTCAAATACCTAAGGAATTTGATAATTTGCATACAAATGATTCACGCGGACCTTCAAATTTTTGGGACGTTACAATCTATCCCCCTTAATTCAATTTGCTTATCCTCGATAATCAAAAAGTTTAGACTCTTAATTCTAGTATACCAATAATCCACGCTTCCGCTGTGCCACTCTGATCAAATAAGTGGTAGGCTGTCGTCATGTCTCTTCAATCCTAATTAAGTTTGCCTCCAACACCCTTGTTTGCGAATGTCAAATTAAAACGACCTATAGTGGCTTAGTTCTATTTTACTATGACCTAGAATCTTGACTTTTCTCGCAATTATTAGTGCTAGAAATAAAGGTCCAAACTTATCTCACCTTAATTTCCTTATACTATACCCAAGATGTTCATCGCCCTATTATATGTCAACACTAAAATCACAAAAGCATCATTTCTTAAATTTATTGAACTCAAGGTATGCTAATAAAACGTCTGCTATTCGTTTTACTTAAAAAGTACTAGAACACTTTTTTTTCTTGATCTCCATAATTCAAAATATACATATATATACCTTAAAATTACCTTGACACCATTTTGAAATAACCCAACCAACTGACATTTAAAAATCCAAAGAAAATAGTTTAAAGCATAAAATCGTCAAACGTTTTACCAACTTAAAAACATGATTTGAAAAGTATAGCTCATACTATAACCTCTCAAAAATCACTCATAAACATACATAAAAGTCATAAAATATCTTTAACATAATCTTAAAATCATAATTCATAACTAGTGCGGAAAACTAGTGTCGGTCCTCGGGTTATGTGCACCTTCAGTCTAGTCAGATCAACCATCAAGACCTCCATTAACATTATTATCATAATCACCTGTATCAATCACACCTAGTGAGTCTAAGACTCAACACACCATAATCTTGATAACAAGTAATACCTATATAGATCACATACAACAGTGAAAATACTTTTACTTAAAATATCGTTTTCGTGAAGATGCAAAAACTTTAAACATGAATATTTTCATAAGGATGCATCGACTTTAAACATAATATTTTCCATAAACTTTTCATAAACATTTTCATAAACATTTTCGTAAACATTTTCATATCATCATGAAGGATCGTTTGCTGAGCATCTTTCGGATGCTTCAAACAAAATATTCTCCAAGAGCTGCAATAGCTCGTGTTCTAAGAATGTATACACCGATGAATTAGATCGAGTTTAGTATAGAACCAAGCGAAAAACACTCGAAATAATCCTTCGTTAAGAAATACTATTATATTTGTATATCCTGTGTAACTAAATAACCAAAAAACTAGATTATCTTTTGCATTTATTAGTTCATTTATGATGAGAATTGAACCAACGTATGCTCTAACTGGTTAAATCAGTTTGAAAACAATAGTTAAATAGTTAAATACACAAGATTTGTTTATGGATGTTCAGAGACTTCAACTGCTCCTACGTCACCCCTTCTACCCCCTCGGGTAGGATTCACTAGAAGACTTTGATTTATACAACTCTTTGTACAAACCCACTCAGCGTAGGACTTACACTACTGCCTAACTGAACTCCTAGACTAGACTGAAGGCAGCACCTTCATGTCAACACTTGTTTAACGTCTGTGTGTCAAAGACTACATACACAAGTTTAACGTCTTTGTGCAAGACTGTATTTTTGGTGTTGGTGCGTGCGTGTGTGATAACTGATCTCCGAGAATAATACGAAAGTGTTCTCACACATTGAGGGAAATAAGCTTCTAAACTAAGCTGATATAACTTTGGAGTATTTCCCTCAACTGGGCGGTTGCTTCTTGGTAAGATGATACGCGATATGCGTGCCATCTCTGTATTTTATCTTTTCACTCTCAAATCTCATCATCGTCTTCACTGAGCTTCAGCTTCTATTTAGAGGAATTTGGCTGAACGTACAGTGAGACTCAGTGAATGAATCCGTTGCAGTTTGAACTTGTTCTCCAAAATAGATATCAGGAATATTTGGCTTTAAGCGGTGCTGCAACGTCTCTTATTGTACTTTGATCGTACAATAGCTTTTGTACCTTTGTGCACAGCTGGATTAAGTTTGTCGTATCTGCAAACTGGTTCACTCCTAAATGAGGTTCTGAACTAGTAAGTTGAACTGGTCTTGAATTGGTGAGGTGAAATCAGTTGACTCGTCAGCTGAACTGATTTCATTGATTCAGTTGAACTGATCAGTTGGGCTCTTTATCAGTTAAACACTTTATCAGCTGGCCGGGCTTCTGAAGGTCTTTTGCTGAATCACCTGTCAACTGGACAATCAGTTGAACTGCTCTTGATACTTTAGTTGTAATGATTCAGTTCGATCAATCAGTTGTCACTTTCAGTTTGCGTCTCGATAGCTTCAGTTTAAACTTGGTAACTGATCAGTTCGATGCCTGGTCAGTTTCAGTTTCTGTGAACTTAGGTAAACTCATTAGAAATAAATAAAAAAGTTTTGTTAATATCAAAATAAAGATTGCGAACATTAAATGTTCTAACACATCATAAACATATTCATATGAACATACAAAACTTAAACCTCAACATTTACCTTTTTATCCTTTCATATCATATATCCTTTTATCATGAGAATTTACATTTTTCCTTTTATTGAAATCATATTATTAATTATGACTTTCATTTTCCTCATAAAATCGATGGATCCATCTACATGTAAGCACAGTACTGGGCGACGGGGACATCAGCGACACTCTCACTCATCAACTGAGCCTTGTCTTATCCTCATCGAACGGAAATACGATCGTTGGGCTCCCTCTGGGGCCTTCTCCCATAGACGGGCTCCCTCTGGGGCCTTCTCTCACGAATGGG
This sequence comes from Primulina tabacum, assembly GCF_025594145.1. Taxonomy (NCBI): domain Eukaryota; kingdom Viridiplantae; phylum Streptophyta; class Magnoliopsida; order Lamiales; family Gesneriaceae; genus Primulina; species Primulina tabacum. The sequence goes on from NC_134558.1 coordinate 17,064,344, forward strand.
CTCCCTCTGGGGCATTCTCCCATAAATTGTCTCCATCTAGGGCCTTTTCCCTCACGACATCCCCATTCATATCCTCATATCTTCAATAGTCACAATTACTTCACCTCCTCCAATGTTTCACATTTTCATCATTTTATAAAATCATGCATTTTAATGTCATTTTCATTTTAAAAATAAGCATACAACATATCTTTTAACGTTATCGTTTTATCATAAAATTTCATAATTGTTTAAAAATAAACATTTTAACATATTAAAAATCCATAAACATTTAAAATAACATTTTGACATAATAAATCATGAACATTTAAAATCAACATTTTTACATCATAAAAATTCATAAATATTTAAAATAATTATATTAGCATATAAAACATCATACAGGACACTGTCATGACGTTTACTAATTTATGGGCGTAAAATTATTGTTTTACCCCTAGACGTAAAATTTCACGTTTTTTACTTTTTCTTAATTCCATTGACTCTAACATGTCCCAAATAATTAATTTAAGCTTACATAATTTTCTCGTATTTTTATTTAGCTTAAATCGATGACTTTTAATTAATTCTTTAAATATAGCATATTACTGTGTTTTAATCCCGAATTAAAACAAACCTTAATATAAAATTCTCACATTAAAAACTTAGACTTTTAATAAATATTTGAGCTTAAATATAATTTTCCATAATTTTATTAAGCTCAAAACTAGGCTTTTCAATTCATTCTTTAATTATAGTTTCGTGCGGTGATAAAATCCCGGATAAATCCAAAACCCATTATTTTGATCCCAAATTTTAACATAACCTTTTCATTATTTGTTCAACCCTTGGGAGCCAAGAACCACACCCGTGGACCCATGGTTCCAATTTTAGTTCTTAAATTTGAAATATTGACCCATTATCGAACAACCCGAGCCATCTCCCAATTTACTCGAGCCATGGTCGAGCCGCCTAGAGCCAAACCCAGGCCAACCCACCTAGGGACCCTACTGACCAAGCCCAACCCAAAGAACTAGTCCTGGCCTGCTCAAAAATCTCCTGCCCCCTCACCCGATTTAATGGAAGTGTGTAGGTGTGTATCCTAGTTGTGTAAGGTTTTCTAGTTGCCTTAGGACTCATCAAGACTTCTAACCACCGACCACCCATGACCTTTACTGACCCTAGACCAGTCCCAGACTTAGCGTGGACCACCACCAAGCCCCTACCCCGCTCAGCAAGCCAGGCAAATAGCCCCAACATCCCAACAGCAACCTGCGCACAAGCTCTTTTCTTCGCCCAAGATTCCTAGCTAGCAAGGGCTCTTCCGGCCGAGCCACCATCGAGCCCCCACGACCCTAACAATCCCTGACCACACCCAGACCCTACCAAGACCAGCCTAAGCCATGGACCCCACGCACAAACCACCTGAAGCCAGAACAAGCTGCGCGCCTCTCCTGTATGCTGCTGCTGTCAACATGGCGTGGAGGCTTCTACCTAGGCTACCACCGAGCCCAGCACTTCCTAATCCTTACTGGATCGTCCTTGGCCACCGTCCAGACCACCTAGCCCAGCACTCAACCGAGCCATTCCCCTGAAAATCTCGGCCGGTCACCATCACCCTACGGGAAGTGTCCTACACAGCGTGGACTTTCCCTAGCTTGGTACACGAGTCCTAGCCATGCTAGGACTCTTCCTAGGACCTAGCCACATCCCAAACTAGCCCTCCTCAAGACCTGGTCGAGCCCCTATGCCCCATGCATCAAAACCGAACTCATGAAGACAACACACAAGCCAACACAAACTTACGGTCCTTACTATGCTGCCCACGGTTGTCTAGCTTGTTTCTATTTCGTTTGCAGCATTTTTCAGATGTTTTAAGACACCTAAACTTGTGTAAAACTATCCCTTTTCAATTCCTAATCATAGCAGCCCCTTATATACATGTAAATCATGAATTTTGGATCAAAACCAAGCTTTAAAAATCAACCTTTGGTGCTCTTGTTTTTCATGCAATTTCAAACATAAATACATAATATGGTGTGATGATGAGTAAATGAAGAATATAGCGTACTTTTGAGTTATTAACTCACGAAATAACGTTGACAAATTGACGAATGATGGCATGAAGACGATGGCTTGAAGATCCCTTGAAATTTCGAAGCTTTTTTTTCTTAATTCTTAGTGTGCACTGTGAGGAATTGTTGAAAGGAAGAGTTTGAATTGCACAAGAAAAGTGGCGTGCATATGGTAGGTTATGGGGTCTACTTGACATATTAAATAGATAATTAGAATCTAATCAATGCCTTGGCCCATTAACCATGTTAATTAGGTCCATTTAGCTCATTAGTGTTTAATTAAAATATTTGTTTATAAAAGTTTGTGAATTTATTAGCCGGGTTGCCAAAACATTCGCATTTTTGTTGAAAAACCCACACCAAATAAATTTACGTCCCGGCGTATAAAATCACCTGAAAATCCCATATTTTCAAAATTAAGATAAAGCGTCATCCTTAATTTAAATAATTAAAAACAATTATTTAATAAAAACATTTTCTATTTCTAGCCATCGGTCTCCATTCCTCGTTGCAACTCGAATAACCTTTAAAAATATATTTTAATGTGACCATGTAGAAAATATATTTTAAATATGCACAACATAATTAATTTATGCAATTAAAACAATTAATTGAAATACACAAGGAATTTAATAACTAGTATGCACATGGTTCGCGTGGACCTTAAAATTTTCGGGGCGTTACAGCTAATGCTTTAAATCCAAATATTAGCATTTATGCAGTTCAACTTAAGATATCTTAGCACCAAAAGTTACTATTCGACTTCTATCCTCGGTAATACACTTAATAGTTAAACCTTATCTGAAACCCACAATAATATTAGCCTAAGATCTTTGAATCAAATCTTTAACTTACAACACCAAACTTACATAACTTAACAATTCACAAGTACAACCCAAATATAAAATTGTTGCAAATCTTAAATTTCGAGTATTGTTAATCCATAAAACCCAAATATAAAATATTGATCTTCTACCTATATAATAAAACCCTTCTAGCATGAGTTACATGTTTAAACTATTTTCTTCATAATTACAACATAGTTGAGGCCTAAGACACTTGGACTTTCCATATTGGAACGAATTTCGCATTCTAACGTATCCTTAATACTTAATTAATATTAGCGTATAAAACTTAGTAAGTTATTCCATGTTTAATGTTAGACTAATTCCAATAATTCGAATTCACTAAAAATCCCTAGAATTCTAGAATACTCATATCGAGATTTCATATTACTTACTCAACTAAAACATTAATATTTGTTCATTGTTAATCTATGTTGGACACAACTAATTCCTTTCTGTTTTTATTTCACCCAAAATTTTCAAATGAAAGCCTACCTCATAAACTTGTAATTCACTTACACAACCCAAATAGTCTAGATTACACAATTTAAATACACATATCCACTTAATCCGAAGTTTCTTAATGACTTTCAAAAATTCTTCTAGACATGGTGTTTATGTTGCTTCTAACATACGTCTCTCAGGTAACCTAACCATCAATCATACCCAACTTTCTAAAAAGAAAAATTTTAACCCTAATAAATTTATAATTTTATCTCTTAAGATCATGACGAAAACTTATGATACATGTGAATCAAACTTTACCTTCTCGAAAATATGTTAACTTAATGTAATCTTATAACTTAACTAATTGATCAACTTTATCTTAAATTGTCATTACTCCAAATTCTTAATTTGCCACAAAATTATTCCACTAAGCTTAGATTTTCAAGCTCAATATTCAATCATTCTACAATACCATTGATTAACATTCTTTATTATAACCCCGATATTTCAAGGTTCTAAATATCCATTCCGGCTTGAATCATCAAAAATTTCTATCATTTAAACCACTTATTTTTCACTTATTGATAAATCAGTCCCCAAATTTATTAACAAATTGCAAAATTAATTCCTAATTTTCTCAAAAACCATCCAATTTGTCCTAAATTATAAAAATTCTACAATTACCCATAAGTTTTTTTGGCGTTCCGAATTCTATTTTATAGATTCGTAACATAAAGTTCAATAATCTTAAGCTTATTAAACCCAAATTCAATTCTCCTAATCAATCTTACATTTCCATCAATATCAAAAATCCCAAATCATATTTTTTTATACTTTTAAAGATCGTCGCATTCTTCGAATCATTATTCCTTATATGAAATTCTCCAAAATTAACTCAACTAGTAACCAGAAATCATCAGTATTTTCTTAGAAAATCTGCATTTCTCAAAAGCATTCATAATCTTCATGACTAACTTATGATCCAAAAACTAGAACATCGGTACTACTAACCAAAAATCAATATAGTCAAATCATTTTCAATCTTTCCTAACACCCATTAGCCAAATTCCTAATCATGTCCAATTCCACCATAAAGCCAGCATACATAAAAATCATATAATTTCTTATTTCATGTTGTAACATGCATATGTATAAGTAAACATATATTATAAAACGTATATCATGTAAACATGCATGGTGATGTCATTAAAAACATTTAAACTTACATACTTGAGGCTTGACGACTGAGCTTCTGAAACTCGCGGTGGCACAACCCTCTACAAGAACCCTTGCTCTGATACCAACTAAAACATCCACTCATTTTAAAATTCCACTGATTTTTTTAAAGATACGACCAAAAATACACACATATAAACATTTATATACATTAAACTTACATTTTAAAAGTTCATCTAACCTCTGAATAAAAATAATTGCAGTTAATTAAATCATAAAATAAAATCAATCTGCTAGTCTACTCATTTAATAGAGTGACTCAAACAGATAACAAAAGTCTGATAAATCAACAACGTATAACAAGATTCAGAAAGATTTAACCATATTGCTTAAACCCATGTCTCATAAACTTATTATGCGGAATAAATGCAAGGTCCTCGGGTTTTCACGTGCACCCCAGTTGAGCCTACTCAGTCTTAAACGCCTCCAGTCTCTTAACCGTATGGTCACCTGCATCAATCACACCAAGTGAATTTAAAAACTCAACACACTTGAAACGTTATAACAAGTACATATACATATCATGCAGCAGTGAAAAGTACAGTAATTAAAATACCTTTCATGGTCATAAAAGCATGAACTTAAACATATGGTGTTAAAGCATAACGTGTCAAAACATATTTCAACATATCACCATATACAGTGCACTTTTTCTTTAATTGAATTCAGTTTATTAGTTGTGACTTTGGTATCATATCAACTCTATTCGATGGATCCATCTACATATATGTAACGTCCGAAAAATCAACCTACATAAACCACATGCATGCAGATTATTTGAATTGCATAATTGTTATATTTAATTGATCTTAAATGCTTATTTGATTCATATTAAATGATTAAAGGTATAATTGCATGATTAAACGATTACATGATATGATTTCATGAAATTGAAGGATTTACCCTGAATATTCGATAATAAGCTGGGAAAGGAAACTGGGACGACCAAGACAAGAATAAATATTTTTCACTAAATATTTTCAAGGCTTCTTAATATGATTAGAAATGATTAAATTTTTCTAAAAATTTTAGAGTTCGAATTATTATATGAGACGAGCTCGATTTTACCCTAGAAGCTAGTTTTGGGCAAACTGAAGAGTTTTTAAAAGATCAAAATTATTAATTTTGGAAACTAATTTTTTATAAACTTTTATATTTTAATTAAAAAGATTTATTGGGCTCAATTTAACTAAATTGAGTAGGCTCAATTGCTTCTATACTTGGAGGCCCAAAACCTAATTCCATTAACATGCAAATTAAAATCTATAAATTAGTTACCTAGGCTTCTAAACAATGTGTACCCGCCAAAATTTCACTCACTTGCACATACAAAATTCGAAAATCTTCAAGGAGGAAAAGCTAGGGTTCTTCGTCGCTCGTTCGTCCTTCTTCGTCGACGATCATGTATTCTAGCGTTTTAAACGCAAAGGCACGTTTTTTAAATTATTTTGACGCATCATTAAAACAATATTATGCATGTTTTGATTATTTTTGCATTAAAAATACGTATGCACGACTTGTTGATGATAGATCAAATATTTTCAAAGTTTGGACGATTTTACGCATGTTTGATAAACGTTATGATTCTCAAGTGATTTGATGCCAACGTAGGATGTTTAATAAGTGTAACTTGGGTGATTTAAGTGGGGAATGAAGGCAAGACAAAAAAACACAGTAGCTGTGCATGGCTAGGAGGGAGCACTAGGGTGTTCATGGATTTGTGGCTTGTAAGGGTTTTGCTAGGGTAAAGAAGGGCGAGCGGCTCAACCAGAGCTTGGGCAAGGGTCATTCTGGATGTGTTTAGGTTTTAGGAAGAGTCCTAGCATGTCTAGGACTCGTTGACAGCAGCTGAGGAAGAGTCCTATTGGGTTAGGATTCCTCCCATGCAATCCTATGGCCGGCTGCTGTGTGGGGGCGCTGTGTCTCGAATATGTAGGCTAGGGCTGGTCCAGTGGGAGGCAGTAAGAGTCCTAGGTGAGTCATAAGATGGCTAGGGGCAGGCTGACTCGAAGGAGAGGGGCCGCGAGCCCTATAGCCGTGCGCGCAGGCTAGTGTGCGTGGGAGATGGTTCGCACGACTTGGGCATGAAGTAAGGGGTTGGGTGTGCATGGGAGATGGTTCGCACGACTAATTTGCATGGTATTTTAGAGAATTTACGGTGAAAGGTGCCAAAATGACTCTCGAAAGAGTGTTTTATGTTTTTGGATTTCTTTCACCTATTTTCGTGTTTTACAGTTATTATGCAAATTTTTCAGTACGTTTGGGGTATTTTTAATCATGGTTAAACGTCGGTTTAATGTTAGTTCAAGTTGGTACGAAGCCATGGTTAAAAATCAAGTTGTTGGTCCGAATCGTCTCGTTTTTAGTTCTATTGTTAAGTTTTGTCAAGTTAAGATTTATTGCATGTGTCACATATTAGAATTAAGTCGCAACAAACCTGGGAACGATTCAACTCATCCGGTAAAAATAAGGTTATAATGATATTACTTGCATAAAAATATAAAATATTTATTTTTGAGATATATGTTATATGTCTTGTGGCCACCTTACGTTTATGGGTTTGGAAGTCGACAGGCGCAACCGAGGACCTCTCCGCCCGGTGACTTACGAACGCTTTATGATTATGTACGGGTACGGACATCCAGTCCAAGGGCTGTGATTGATCTCTACCGCCCAGTATACTGTGGTTTAGTCTGATCAGGCGTTCACGTTATGTTATGGGCCACTTGCTTAGAAACATTATCTCTACCAGAAAATTATGATATGACATGACAGAGCTCTATTGAGCAAAGCTTTTACGTATGATTTTCAGATATGCACGTAGTTATTCATGATACGATTTTCCCCGTACGCTTTACAATACTTTATTTTTACGTTGCATGCGATTTTATGATATATTTACTTGTTATTCACGATATATACATGTTGAGTCTTTAGACTCACTAGACTTGATTGTTGTAGGTACTGATGAGGTCGAGGCCGAGGGCGGAGACCGGTGAGTTGGCTTGGGACAGCAGTAGTAAACCCGAGGACCTCATGATTTAATTTATGCACCTTTTATCATTCAAACTCTATTTTAACATGTTGGATTATTTTTAAATTGTTGTTTGAAATACAATGTTGACTTTCGCTGTTATTTTAAGGTTAAAATTATTTACATGTTTATTTTATAAGTTAGGCAAGTTATTTATTTATTTAGAAAAATTTTAATAATTCCGCAAAATTATGAATACGAAATACGGGCCTCTACAGTTGGTATCAGAGCTTAAAATCTTGTAAAGGATTAAAATACTGCTCTCGAGAAGCTCATGAAGTCACGTCTTCGGTTTGTAAGTTTTACATTTACACATTTTATTTAAAGCATGAATTATTTTAACAGCATGTTTTCAAGAAGTGTTTTTCGAGAATTTACGGTGAAAGGTGCCAAAATGACTCTCGAAAGAGTGTTTTATGTTTTTGGATCTCTTTCACCTATTTTCGTGTTTTACAGTTATTATGCATATTTTTCAGTATGTTTGGGGTATTTTTAATCATGGTTAAACGTCGGTTTAATGTTAGTTCGGGTTGGTACGAAGCTATGGTTAAACATCAAGTTGTTGGTCCGAATTTTCTCGTTTTTAGTTCTATTGTTAAGTTTTGTCAAGTTAAGATTTATTTCATGTGTCACATATTAGAATTAAGTCGCAACAAGCCTGGGAACGATTCAACTCATCCGGTAAAAATAAGGTTATAATGATATTACGTGCATAAAAATATAAAATGTTTATTTTTGAGATATATGCTATATGTCTTGTGGCCACCTTACGTTTATGGGTTTGGAAGTCGGTAGGCGCAACCGAGGACCTCTCCGCCCGGTGACTTACGACCGATTTATGATTATGTATGTGTACGGACATCCAGTCCGAGGGCTGTGATTGATATCTACCGCCCAGTATACTGTGGTTTAGTCTGATCAGGCGTTCACGTTATGTTATGGGCCACTTGCTTAGAAACATTATCTCTACAAGAAAATTATGATATGACATGACAGAGCTCTATTGAGCAAAGCTTTTACGTATGATTTTCAGATATGCACGTAGTAATTCATGATACGATTTTCACCGTACGCTTTACGATACTTTATTTTTACGTTGCATGCGATTTTATGATATATTTACTTGTTATTCACGATATATACATGTTGAGTCTTTAGACTCACTAGACTTGATTGTTGTAGGTACTGATGAGGTCGAGGTCGAGGGCGGAGACCAGTGAGTTGGCTTGGGACAGCAGTAGTAAACCCGAGGACCTCATTATTTAGTTTATGCACCTTTTATCATTCAAACTCTATTTTAACATGTTGGATTATTTTTAAATTGTTGTTTGAAATACAATGTTGAATTCCGCTGTTATTTTAAAGTTAAAATTATTTACATATTTATTTTATAAATTAGGCAAGTTATTTATTTATTTAGAAAAATTTTAATAATTCCGCAAAATTATGAATACGAAATACGGGCCTCTACAGTTGGTATCAGAGCCTATAATCTTGTAAAGGGTTGTACTACTACTGCTCTCGAGAAGCTCATGAAGTCACGTCTTCGGTCTGTAAGTTTTACATTTACGAATTTTATTTAAAGCATGAATTATTTTAACAGCATGTTTTCATGAAATGTTTTTACGTTCAGATTTTAATTGTTCAGTGTTTATTTAAATTAAAAATAAATAAATGATGTAATTATGCATGTTGGGTACGTTTGGAATTGGACATGTCTAAGAATTCGAATATTGAGCTTTAGGAGAGGTTGAAAATGATTTGACTATATTAATTTTTAGGTCAGTAGTGTTGATGTCCTCCTTATGGGTTATAAGTTAATCTTGAAAATTATGAATGCTTTTGAGACTTGTAGAATTTCTAAGAAATTATTAATGGTTCTTGGTTGCTAGTCGAGTAAATTTTTGAGGATTTCATATAAGCAATAGCGATTCGAAGACTACGACAATCTTTAGGATTATAAATGTACAATTTGAGGATTTAAGTACCTATGAAAATGTAAGATTAATTATGAGAATTTATTTAGGATACATGCTCTACCTAGTTAGATTTAAGGATGGAATTGCATGAATTGAGAATTTTAGGGACCTAATTGTAATAACTAATAATTTGAGGACCTAAGTGCAAAAAAAAAATCTAAGGGACTATTTTCGAATTTACCAAATTTTGGGATTAAATTTCGAGTTCGAGAATCTAAAAGTTTAATGAGGTAAAGATGGAAAATTTTATGGGGACAATGATGCAAATTTCGAAGAGTTGTAGGGCCAAAATGTAAATTGGGAGAACTGTAAGGGTCAGGTTGCAATTTTCAAAATTTTAAGGATTAAATGCGAACTTTTGAGGAACACTTGGGATTTTAAGTATTTATAGAAATGTAAGACGTGTTATGAGAATTAATTTTGGGTATAATAAACTTAAGACTATTGAACCTTAAGATACGGGAAATCTATAAAATGAAATTGAGAATACTGAGGACTCATGGGTAATTGTGGAATTTTTGAGATTTAGGGAAAAATTGGATGATATTCGAGAAAAGTAAGAATTAATTTTAAAATCTTAGGAAATTTGAGAACTTATCTAGTAGTAAGTGAGAATTGAACTGTTTAAATGGTAGGAATTTTCGGTTATTTAGGCTCGAAGGAAATATAGAATATTTAGATATTTGGATTATAATATTATAATGAATGGTAACCAAGGACATTGTAGGATGAATCAATCTTAGGCATGAAAATTTAAGCGTTAGTGAAATCATGTTGTGACAAATTAAGGATTTAAAGTGATGACGCTTTAATGTAAATTTGATCGTTAGTTAAGTTATAAGGATAAACATTGAGTTAGTAAATTTTTTGGAACATAAGTTGATGTGTCACCAGTTTTAGTCATGATCTTAACATTTAAGATTATACCTTGTGAGAATTTAAAATTTTTAGGAAAGTCAGGTACGATGATGGTTAGTATAATTGGTAGACGCACGTAAGAGGTGAGGTAGACACTTTGTCTTGAGAAATTTTGGAAGTCATTAACAAACTTGGGACTAAACGGATATGCGTATTGGAATTATTTTATTCAAAGCTATTTAGATTAGGTAAGTTTGAATTTCAAATTTATGGGATATTTGTTCATACGGAAATTTTGAGTGAAATAAAAAGAAAAAGGAATTAGTTGTGTTCAATATAAGTTATCAATTGATGAATATTAAGATTTTTATCAAGTAAGGAATCTAAAAGCTTGATATGGGGATTCTAGAATTCTATGGGTTATAAATGAAATTGATTTATTAGAGTTAGTCTAATGCTACCATGGGCTAATTTATTAAGTTTTATACACTAGTATTAATTAAGCATTAAGGATACTTAAGGGTGCGACGTTCGATTCAATAAGGAAAGTCTCAGGGTCTTAGGTCTCAACTTTATTCTAATTGAAAAGGAAATAGTTTAAGCATGTAATTTGTGCTATAATAATTTTATTATTTAGGTGGAAGATCGGTATCGTATATTTTGGGTTTTATGGATTAAGACCACTCGAACTTAAGATTTGCAACAACGTTATATTGGGATGCACTTCTAAATAGTTAGGTTATGATTCGATTCAAGTATCTTAGTCTAATCTTATTATGCGGTTGAGATAAGGTTTAAACTTTTAAGTGTTTTACTAAGACCTCCTAAGTCGAACTGCATGAATGCCAATACTTGGACTTGAACCTTTAACATATCTTGAATTCAATAAAGTTAAGAAGGGATGCTGTTAAGATTTCAATATTGGAATATAATAGGTCAATGAACATCTTGGGTATATTATAAGGAAAGTAAGGCGCGTTAAATTTGGACATCCACCTCTAGTATGAGGAATTGCGGGATAAGTCAAAATTCGGGGCTATAGTTGAATAGAACTACGTTACCATAAGTTGTTTTAAGTTGCGATTCACAAACGAGGATTTTGGTAGACAAATTTATTTAGGATTGAGAAAACGTAAGGACAGCTTAATATTTATCTTATCAGAGTAGCGCATCGGAAGCGTGAATTATTAGGATTCTAGAATTAAGAGTCTAAACTTTTTTGTTTATCAAGGATAAGCGAATTTCGAGGACGAAATTTCTTTTAAGGGGGGGGAGAGTTGTAGAACCCGAAAAATCAGATTACGTATAAGCCATGCATAATTGCTACTATTTAAATTACTATTTAAATTAAAAATGAATATTTATATAAATATGAAGTGTTTTAATTATTTAGTAAGTAGATGTTTAGTTTTATCTTTTTAAGATAAATACGCGAGGTCGGACCGGAGTTTGGAGATTAGAGATAAGATTAATAATAAGAAAATATTCCTAAATTTAATTTTAGTCAAAGAATAATTTAATTTAAAGAAATAGAATGTTTTAGGATTCATTTAAATTAATTAGAGCTAAGTTATTAAAAAAAGTTTTTTAGGTTAATATTTAATTAAATCTTAAATTAAAATATGTAAACATATGTGAGTGAATTAATCTAGGTATAAAATATTCAAGAAATTAAATATAACATTTAAATACTTAAATTGTTAACCATGCAATGCCATACAAGAGTTCATTTTAAATTAAGGTGTAAATCCACTAAATTATATAATAGATGTATTAAACCTCAAGTATTTAGAATACAAGATTTAAACAATAAAATACCATGAAAATTAGTAATAATAATTTTGGGTCCAACATTTAAAATATTTCAAAGGTTGGTAACTCTCAAGTCAAACCATCTCTAATTGCACTTCATGGTGTATTCATTTCCCATTTTTTTGGTAATTCACTAAATAGTAGTAAATTAAATACTAGAACCCACATCATTCTCCTCAAACCATTTTCTAAGCAAAACTAACGTACACATGCAGTAGGAATAGGAAACAAGAAACCAAGGCAACAAGGAATGAGAAACATTCAAAAACCATTCACCTCCTTTACTTGTAACTCCCATTTTAATGTATGTTATGACCCATTTAACACCACTTATAACATTCATCTTCATTACTTACATATCCTACACTAATATGCTCGAAAAATCAGAAGGAAACAACTGACAAAATCGTGAAAGGCATCGGCTAGCAAGGGAATGAGAATCATTTCAAAAATTCTTCAACTTCTTGACTTGTAACTCCCACCTTAATGCATATAATGACACCTTTAAGACCTCTTGTAACCATCACCTCCATTACATAACACTTCTCCATCCCTGTGACCGAAATTATCAGAAGAAACAGCAGCTTAAATCGAGCAATAACAGCAGAAAAAAAGAAGGGTAAACCAACTCCGACTCCGCTGCTCCTCTTCGTCGTATTGATTTGTTTTTGTGTCAAAACAAATTCCAGGCATGTATATATTGTTTCTTTGCTCTTCAATCAAGTCCTATAGATATTTTTAAAGCATTATATGTTCATGAATCACGCAACAACTCGAAATTTTGACAGCAACATTCTGAAATTTTGCACAGCCTTCTCGGCCCTTTTGTGTTCAACTTTACGGTTCGGTTGTTTTTACTGAATCCAGGTGGTTGCTAGGTTCCAGGCTCACACGGCTTCTATTAGGCATGAATTAGAAAGTGTTAGGGTGTTATTGGTCCATTGGTTTGCATCCACACACTCACAAATAAAGGAATGACAGCAACTTTTTTCAAAACTACAGATTTGAGCTTCGTTTTTGGTTCTTGGGTGGTTAAGGGGAGTATTTAAATCTTGGCTGTCCTAGGGACTGTAGCCACGGTTAGAACCCTCCCTTAACATGTCTAGGACGTGGCCAAGGTGTCCTTTCCAATCTTGGTTCACGGATACATCAGAATTTCACAACAACAACACAAGAGCAATTCGGTTTTTTTCATTTTCTGTGTGAGTGGGTTTCTGTTTTGGGGTGTGTTGCTTGGATTATGGTTGGCTCCTAGCCTATAGCCATGGTTCATACAACACTTCATCATGTTTAGATCGAGCCATGGTCAATAAAATGGCCCTTGGAACGAGACAAGACAGTAAAATGGTTCAATACAACACACTATGCTGCAAGTGGTGCTCTCGGTTGGTATGCTGTAATTGTCCTAGGTGTTTCCTTGGATTGTGGTTGGCTTCTAGCCCTTAGCCATGGTCCAAGCCATGCCTTAGGATGTTGTTAAGAGTCCTTGGGTGGTGGTTCAAGCCCTTGGCCATTATTTTCAGAGTTTGCTCCACAAACAAGCAAGCTGCCACTGCTGTATTTTCTGCTTTTTGACAGCAGCTTTGGGTCACGGGTTTGGTTGTGGCTTGAGTTCTTGGTTGGCCTTTAGCCCATGGCCTTGGACTGGACACTACCACAATGAGTTAGAAAAGTCATGTTTTTGGCCGTTCGTGATTTGGTCGAGTTTAGAGGTCGTACGAGAATTTACGGTGAAAGGTGCCAAAATGACTCTCGAAAGAGTGTTTTATGTTTTTGGATTTCTTTCACCTATTTTCGTGTTTTACAGTTATCATGCATATTTTCAGTATGTTTGGGGCATTTTTAATCATGGTTATACGTCGGTTTAATGTTAGTTCGGGTTGGTACGAAGCCATGATTAAAAATCAAGTTGTTGGTCCGAATCGTCTCGTTTTTAGTTCTATTGTTAAGTTTTGTCAAGTTAAGATTTATTGCATGTGTCACATATTAGAATTAAGTCGCAACAAGCCTGGGAACGATTCAACTCATCGGGTAAAAATAAGGTTATAATGATATTACGTGCATAAAAATATAAAATGTTTATTTTTGAGATATATGCTATATGTCTTGTGGCCACCTTACGTTTATGGGTTTGGAAGTCGGTAGACGCAACCGAGGACCTCTACGCCCGGTGACTTACGACCGGTATATGATTATGTATGGGTACGTACATCCAGTCCAAGGGCTGTGATTGATCTCTACCGCCCAGTATACTATGGTTTAATCTGATCAGGCGTTCACGTTATGTTATGGGCCAGTTGCTTAGAAATATTATCTCTACCAGAAAATTATGATATGACATGACAGAGCTCTATTGAGCAAAGCTTTTACGTATGATTTTCAGATATGCACGTAGTTATTCATGATATGATTTTCACCGTACGCTTTACGATACTTTATTTTTACGTTGCATGCGATTTTATGATATATTTACTTGTTATTCACGATATATATATGTTGAGTCTTTAGACTCACTAGACTTGATTGTTGTAGGTACTGATGAGGTCGAGGCCGAGGGCGTAGACCGGTGAGTTGGCTTGGGACAGCAGTAGCAAACCCGATGACCTCATGATTTAATTTATGCATCTTTTATCATTCAAACTATATTTTAACATATTGGATTATTTTTAAATTGTTGTTTGAAATACAATGTTGACTTCCGCTGTTATTTTAAAGTTAAAATTATTTAAATATTTATTTTATAAATTAGGCAAGTTATTTATTTATTTAGAAAAATTTTAATAATTCCGCAAAATTATGAATACGAAATACGGGTCTCTACAAAAGCAATAGTAAATAAAATTCTTGACTAAACATTTTATAGATGTAAACGAGCTTGCAACAAGTACTTGTTTAAAATAACATAAAGTAATTTCGTTAAAATCAGAGTGAATGAATTTAACATGCATAAAATTCCTGAAACTTTAGCGGTCCTCGAGTTAGGCTTCCACACAGTCTGATCCAACTCACTGGTCCCCGCCTCTCGTCTCCACGTAATCGTCTTCACCTGCATCGGTAAAGTCTAGTGAGTCTAAAAACTCAATGTATATAAACTGAGAATATCAAGTAATACATAATAAACCCACATGTATTTTAAAGTAGTTCATACATACTCAAACTTTGAACATATTTACATAAAATTAGACGTGCCACCATTTTCATAAATGTGCTGCATCATACATACTTAAACATGCATAATCATCATCATTTTGCATAGAGATATGTTTAAAAGTAAGTGACCCATAACATAATGCGCATGATCAGACTAAACCACAGCACTGGGTTGGTAAGGATCATCACAGCCTTTCGACCAAACGTCCACACCCACATACACAAGATCCACGGTCATGCTTTACTAGGTGGGTTGGTCCCTGGTCATGCTTTACCGCTTCCCGATCCCGATCAAAACCCAATCATGCTTTACCGGGGTGGAGAGGTCCCAGTACACGTTCTTCGGCTTCCAAACCCGTAAGATAATTGGCCACAAGACATTTCGCATATCTAAAAAACATAAAACATTTTCTTTTTGCACGTCGAATATACTTACATAACGTTGAGGGCTTCGTTGGATCTCGTCTGGGCTACTGCTGCACATACTAACACATTATTCAAACAACTTAAATTCCAAACTTAACCGTTCCAATCGTACTCACTATCGAAGTAACTTAAATGACTTATGACTTTCTAGACCACTTAAATTCCAGACATGACCATGTTTAAACATCATACTAGACCATGACATCAAACCCCGAAACAATCTTGATATGGAGTACGAATATTTCCCAAGCAATGGAAGACACGAACCAATACTGCATAACTAGTAGCTCAAAAACCACTGGACTAGCCCCTAGGCGCCGAGCAATGTGGCGCTTCGGTGCTGGTAAGCACCTAGGCAATTTGTACCAGCGCCGCAGCGCTACTAGCGCCAACGCACTAGCGCTGCGGCGCCCGAACCACGTAAAGCTAGCACTGCGGCGCCTCAGGGGCAGCTGTCGTGGCGCCCGACCTGCGCAACTTTTCCCCAAAGACGACTCTTGATCCAAACTCTAAGCCACGTCCAACCGAATATAACCAACCATGGACTAACCTCATGACCCATCCATATAAATGCCCCAACATCCCCAAACAATGACACGAAACCACAACACGTGACAATCCCATAAACCCGATATTTGGCATAATTCACTTCCCTACGATTTCTATTGTAACCAAACCCTTATCGAGCCGAAACGAAATGTCAAATAACTTCTTATCACAACACTCGAAATGCATAAATGTAGCAGTGATCACCCAGCATTTCCCAACAAAGCCTGCAACCAATAAACCTCAAGAAAACATGAAAAACACTTTTTTTATAACACAGTTTGAGCAGTCACACGAGAATGATCATAACTCACTCGTCTCTTGTCCGAAAATTACAAATTTACTGTCAAATCGTAGATATCAAAAAGTACTACATCTTATATGTTGAAAGGTTTTCCAAAAAACTGACCGAAAATTTGTGGCTTTTAAAATGACAGTATATTCGGTTTTTGAGATCTAAAACTGTTCAAAAATTGTTTCAAACAAAATTGCTCAAACTTAGCATAACATAAACGGATTTTTACACACAATATGCATCAAGATATTTACAATGACAAGATCGATGCAGAAAAAATGAAAGATTATACAAGCCTTTGTGTTGAAACGAACAAAGATAACGAATACCGATGCGGTGGATTACGGGGAATGACCGAGAGACGCTTGCTGCACGATTTCTTGCTAGAAAATGAACGTGAATATTCAGAACTTTGCAAGGAAAGGGTTGAGATGGTGGCTACTGAAAGAAGGGCTCAAGAACCCTAGTTTTCTACCCCTAAATTCAACATGTTTCTGTGTGTGTGTGTTGTGTGTGTGTGTGCGTGGGTGAGGGTTTTGATTATGTAAAAAAATGTTTAATTAACTAATTCGTAATAAAATAATATTAATCTAATTATTTAATCTTACTCAAAGATTTAATAAGACAATTAATTACCAAATTTTCAAGATTATAATTCCCAAATTCAAATTAGTATTTTTTCGAAAAACATAAAATCTTAAAATCACCTAATTAATTAAATTATGCTTTAAAATGCTTAAAATTTAATAAATAATTTAAAATATCAATTTTCTTGACTTGAAATAAAATATCACATTATTCATTAACTGCCTAAATCGTCACCGGTCTCTTTTCCCCGATCTCGTATCGAATATTCGCCTGAAACATAAAACTCAAGATAACGTTTTAACGTGCATCACATAAACATGTAATAATTTAAAATAATGCAAATCAAAAATCATGCATCGTTAAAATCATTTTAAAAATAAATAAATACTTTAACAATTTAATAAATACATGTAATGCCCGAGAATTGTAGGTCGATAACATGAAATTATGAAAGTGTGACATTGAGGAGAACCGCCCCCGTGCCCTATCTTTTACCGCACTCACAGTGTGGTGGCAGAAAGTTAAGAGTTTGATTTCGAGAGGACACCGCACCCGCGCCTCTGATTCTACCGCACCTGCGGTGGGGAAGCAGTAGGGTAGGATATTGGTACAGTGAGGTCACCGCACCTGCGGTCCAAGAAGCAGCACACCCGCAGTCGATTATTCTGAATTTCTTATTGTGGTGCCGTGAGCTGAGCGCACCCGCGGTGCAAAGGTGGCGCACCCGCGGTGCGACGTGTTTGATGAAAATTTAACCAGTGTGTCACTTGCCATGCAATTAATGAGTTGTCCTTCATTCTTCATTCCTCAGCAGAAAGAACCGAGTGAAGCTTCAGACAATTCCTTCAAGTGCATTCTAGCTTAGAATTTGAATTGTGCAAGATTTATCTATCCAAATTTCAATCCAAGCATAGATTCTTGCTCCTCTCATCAAGGACTTCAAAAGGGTATACATATTATTACTTTTCAGCATGTTTCAAAGTTTACATGTTGGGGAAATTCTGATATGCTTGTAATTATGTGTTCTTGAAATCATGGACATCAGTAGAAACGTAAACGGATCGAGAAAATGATACCATATGTGATTGTTATGATTTTCCAGCATATATTGAGTTAAGATGGTGCAGAATTCAGTCTTATGGGTTGATGTTGATAAGAATTATGAGTATTGCTATTGAGTATTGATATTTGAGTTGATTAGTATCGAGAAACTACAGCCGTTATGCCATCGAAATGAAATGTTGATTCCTATGCGTATTGTTGTGTACCAGAAATTGATAGAATGCACATTGACTATGCCATTTCAGATTTTTATTGGCAACTTTGACATCGAGGCTTCGACATCGACAAAGATTGAACGATAAGAGAGGTATAATTCATGTGAATTCGGGAAGATACAACTCGAATTAGATTTGATTTGAGTTTCAAAATATCACATACTAGATTGTTGTTTATATCTTGTTATGTTTATGCTTTGTTTATAGATGTATATTCAAGAATTAAGATAGGAGAGTCATTGGCAGATTTGCCAAATTTCTAGATGTTCGGTGTTATCGACGCATAGGAGCAGATTTACTTCGATTGTAGACATTCGATACAGAGAGGACCGAAGTCTAGGAATAAGACGTACCGTCACCCCGATTGGGAGGGTAGGTGGCAGACTGTGACGTCTTATTCACACCGGGATCCCTAGAGTTAGATACGAGTCGAGTCCAAGATCTGAATTGATTTCAGTTGCATGCTTATATTGATTTGGTTTCATAGATTATGGAACCTATTACTATTGATTTTATTCATAATGGTATGTTTCTTGATTTATATTGTGTATATGCATGTATACCATGTTTATACTGGGATTTGTTCTCACCGGAGTTTCCGGTTGTTGTTGAGTCTGTATGTGTGCATAACGACAGGTGGGACAGGATCTGGGTCGCGACAGAGATGAGAGATCGAGATAGCGTGGAGATTACGGGCCAAGAAGAAGGACTAGTAATGTAATACTAGACATGTATTAGGTCCTAAACACTAGTAGAATACTTGTAGTTGATTATGTGAATGTTATTTGGAATTTAATAATATGACAACATTGTGTATGGTGTATGATTTATATACATTAGTTGATAATGTTTAAAATAAATTTTTTTTATGACCCACATTTTCTAGTAAAGATCCAATTAATCCCAAAAAGAATTGAGTTAGAGCCCGGGTCCCCACAACAGGTGGTATCAGAGCGATAGATCCTTTAGACTGAGATAGAGTAGAATGAGCGGGGTAGATTGAATTTTCTTCCTTGCTTTTGTGGTGCTAGCATGATTTATTGCTTTCCTTATTACATGCTGTCTCGTTATCTAAAGTTGATTTACAGCATGTATTCGCAAAGACTGAATCAGAACCGATTCTGGATCAGAGGTATATGATCAGAGGAGGGCTGAGACAGATTATATAGATTGTATACTAATCTGTTTGATAATCAGATATGCCGCCTTGACGAGTACCGCAACCAGAAGCAGGTCGAGCACCAGAACAGGGCAGTACATCCAATGATCCGATGGATGTGACCGCTACACCGATGGAGACCTTGCTGAAAAGATTTCAGTCGTTTCGACCACCGACACTGAAGGGCACAGAAAATTCAGTTGAGTGTGAAAGTTGGCTCGATGATATAGAGATGTTATTTGAATCTCTTGACTACCCCGACGAGCGACGAGTGAAATTGGTTGGACATCAACTTCAAGACTGTGGGGACCCGGACGCTAATCATCATCTTAATCATCTTTGGGATTTAATTATCAATTAAGATAAACAGGGTCTAAAAATTTTTTCTTTAAAATGCGGAAGGTAATGGAATAAATCTATTATACAAACCAGTATAATAATACAAATCTTGTACAACATACTTCTAGTTCAAACTAATCTAAGGTTTAACTACTAAATTTCAAGTATTAAACCAAGTCTACATCCAAGTCCGGAATCACCACTCTAATCTCGATCTCTCATCATCTTCTTGACCCCGATCATGTCCCACCTGTTGTCATGCACACATACAAAACAAGACAACTACCGGATACTCCGGTGAGAATAAATTCCAGTATAAAACATGTATACATGCATATACACAATATAAATCATAAAGCATATTATCATGCATAAAATTCATAACAATAGGTTTCATAGTCTAGGAAACCAAATCAAAATAAGCATGCAGTAACAATGGATTCCATAATCTCTGAAATCAAAATAAAATTAGCATGCAACTCAATTCAATTCATATCTTGACTCGACTCGACTCTAACTCTAGGGATCCCGGTGTGAATAAGACGTCACTGTCTGTCACCTACCCTCCCAATCGGGGTAACTGTACGTCTTATTCCTAGACTTCGGTTCTTTCTGTATCGAATGTCTACCATCGGATTGAATCTGATCCGAAGCGTCGATACCACCGAACGTCTAGTTTAGCAAGTTTGCCAATGACTCTCCTATTTCAATGCTTGAATATAAATCTATAAACAAGACATAATCATAATCAAATATAAATAATAAATCTAGTATGTGATTTAGGGAAACTCCAACCAAGTCTGATTCGAGTCGTATCTCCCGAATTCACATGAATTATACCTTTCGTCGCACAATCTCTGTCGATGTCGAAATCTCGATGTCAAAGTCGCCAATACAAATCTGAAATGGCATCATCAATGTACATTCTATCAAGCTCTAGTACACCTCAATACACATAGGAATCAATATTTCATTTCAATGCATTTCGACGGCATAACGGCGGATTCTCGATATACCGATCAACTCAAACAATAAGAATTTCAACCTATATTAACAAACCATAATCCTCAATTCCTAACCAACATAATATACTCGTTAGCATCTCAAAATCTGCAGAAATCGGAATATGTATATGCTGGAAATTGAGAACAATCATATACGATATCATTTCTTCAATCCGTTTCCGTTTCTACGATGTAAAAAATCTCAAGAACATATATCTCTACTCAAATCATCATTCCTCCAACATATAGATTTCAAAACATGCTGCAAATGAACAATACTTACATCCCTTTGTAGCACTTGATGAGAGGAGCAATAATCTATGTTTGGATTGAAGTTGGGATGGTTAAATCTTGCACAAGCTAGCTTTGTAGATGAAAGAGCATGCCCTTTTCTCTCACTCTATCCCTCGATTCTTGACTGATGGAACTGCTGAAAATGAAGACTCATCACAATTCTATATATATATATGCCATGTGTCATCATAAGAAACAAAGGTGGATTTCTCGCATTCAACACCGCGGGTGCGGTCACTCTTCACCGCGGGTGCGGTCACTCTTCACCGCGGGTGCGCTGTGCCCACGGCATGCCTTTCATTTTCTGAAATTCGACGATTGCGGGTGCGGTCCCTCCTTGACCGCGGGTGCGGTCTTGCTTCGAATAAAATTTCCTACCCTACTGGACATCAACCGCGGGTGCACTCTCCCTGGACCGCGGGTGCGGTGACCCTACGGTAAAAATGGCCATCTTTCTGTCCATGCACCGCGGGTGCGGTGCTTCTCTAGGTGCGGGTGCGCTCTCCCTATCTTCAAAAACTCTAACTTTCTGTCCACCTACCGCGGGTGCGGTAGAAAAGGAAGTACGGGGCGGTGTCTCATCAATGCAATATTTCATAATCTCATTTAGTGCCTCTCATTACATGTCATGCATACTCATATCTTCCGAATATCACATCAATGAAGACTAATAAATCTCAAGCCTTACATTTCTCCCCCTCTTAGATCTGAGTTCGTCCTCGAACTCGCAAGTAATCAATTCAGACATATCAGAAGGAATGTATACAGAGTTTAATTCAGAAACTCATCTCAATGAATCCATTCTGAAATCTTAATCTCATGACAAGTTCTGTCTTTCAGATAGTCTCTTTTATGCCCTGTCAACTCTACTGGACTTTCACAAGCGAAATAGTCTTCGTTCTGAGCTGCTTATTTCTACTGATTCCTGATTCCAATCGGAAATATTAATTCAAGAAGTACCATATCACAATACCACTTGAAGTAACTCTGCTAGAATCGATCTCGTAATACTGGCTATACAACCTCCGCATATACCAATCCACAGCTCATAACAAATCAATCTCATCCGCTGTTATCGAATCTGTTTATTCCGGTCAAGGATATATTCAATCTTCGGTCTCATATACCAATCGTCATCACTCGACGTTGGCATATTGAGTCTGTCTATTCTGATCTGTCATCATATGCCTCGGAATTAGCCTCACTTCTTTTTCATATTTCTGATCAATTTAGATTAAAGTCTATATACCTCAAAGATATCATCTGCATATGAAAGAAATCTGTAGTACTCACTGTACAATATCTTATCTGCAACTATCTCATTACTCTTCTGATGGCTATTATCATACTATAATTCATAGGATGACAATATGTCATATTAACTAGTGCTAGCATCCAGCACTACAGCTCTCTGGATATCTCTCAATATCCGGATAGTACGCTCTGGCTATCTGTCAGTCGGTAGATAATATATGAATGAGTTTATGGTACGTTCTGCCACAATTACAAACTCAATCAAAATCACAATCTGATATAGTCTAGTTCTACATTCTGATCAATCTGACCATTTCTTTGACATCGATCTTTGTCATCTACTCATGTTTTTACGTCATCTTGTACAAACTAATAGATATAGATTGAACAATCTGTCAATCACAACCATATCATATCACAATCTGGAAGGTATTATAGTGATCTCATTACGAAATTCATCGAATTATACCCCCCATGTCTAGTCAGAAATATACCAATTCTGTAATAACTCTTCTGATTTCTATCTTTCTATCTTCATTTATTGGCGATTCAGACATTTCAAGTACAAATTCTGCCAACATTTCAGTACAAATTTTGTCAACACTAGTTTAATCTGTCCATGGTCAGAACTATCTGTTCGAATATCATACATTCTTAGTCACCAAAATGAAAACTGAATCCACTACGGTGCGTTTTCGGACACTATCGGTCATTTCAGATTCGAACTATTTGGTACAAAAAAATCAGTTAATAATATAAATTAAAGAAAAATACCTATCTGGTATTCGGTTCTGATTATCGATATCAAATTCTGTTGTACAATTCTGAAACATTTGACATCACAAGATAATCATTCTCATACAGTAACAAAATCACATATCTGTCACTCTGATCGATGTTCTGCTCTGATTATCGAATTTAAGTTCTGAACATTCTGATTAAATCTCTGAACTGCCGAAATTCTCGGAGTTAAGCTCTGATTCGGTTTGAATAATCTATATCAAACACTGACTCAGAATAACAGTACTATCAAATCAGATTCATAATATCAATAATCTATACTGATCTAGTGAGTTTAGTAAACTCATAAAACGACAATTCCTGGCAATATTGTCAATTTTGACTAATCAATCACGTCTTCATGTTGTTCTGATCAACTGCTATATATCATCTGCAAATATAATACGCCCTCAAACAATATAAGCTGTCTCAAATATTGTTTTAGAACAATAACAATACTCAAGCAGATGACAAAATAACAATCATATAAGATAATCTGCCAACTAAGACCAAAAATAAATTTCTGACATTCTAAAATTTCTGATCTTTCTGATATCGATATCGTTCTCAGTCACTGATCACAATCTCAACTGTGTCAAAATCAATCGGTATACTAACTCTAGATATCGCATATTCTGAATACAATCTGTTTCAAGCAGAATTCATATCTGAATAATTTCTGTATACAATAATTACAGTGTTCAAAGTATTCAATACAATCTTCAGATATTCAATTCAGTCAATCAGATACTGCAAGTATATCAAAATATCATAGATACAACCAGCATGAAATCAACAGAATATCTCTAAACATACTGAAACATGCCATAGAGAAACACTAAATCAGATGTAACTCCTAGTCGGTACTCTTCTACTGATCTTTTAATTTTTTCAACTCATTATGTATCATTCTGTACATTCAATATCATTCTGTACTGAATTCGAAAGCACAACCAGTACCTGATCTCATTTCAATTCTGAAGTCTATCTTTCAATCAAAAGCAAATCCGAAATCTCATCTGGAAAATATCAGCAGCTCATACATTATTGGCAAATCTGCCAATTCAAGGCTCGATTTCAGTGCGTCTACTGAATACATAAGGATGCCATCTACTCGTTTCTGTAATAATCGAGTCATAGACAATCTAAATATCAAAAGAATTCTGAATCTAGAATCCTTACCGTATAATTTCTACTTATCAGCCTTATCTGGTCTGAATCTTATATTTTCCTGAAGGAAATCTATAACAGTTCTGTACTTGTTCAGCATATTAATATCAATAATACGGTCAAATCAGAAAACACAAGTACATCATAATCCAACTCAATCTTATTCTCATCTTACTGCATTATACAATATTTCACAGAAATCTCTGATATCAATCTTTCTTTCCCAAAAAGTAAGGGAATCAATACTACAGTACAATCAGACTCAACAGATACAGCATATCTCAATGCAACTCAGTCAAAGATAATCGTAGGGAACGCATTAGTATATATCAATACCTATGCAATATAATCATAAAAGAACAATACCTGCCACTCTATCATCATGTGTGTCCTATGTCTGTTCCTCGGTCTTCTGTTTCCTAAAATCTTCGGGAACTTCTCTGAGGACAAACTCTACCAAGGTGTCCCGGCTGTCTAAAAATATGGCAACTACCTAGTCACTCCCTGGCATTGCTCTGTGGAATGTCTCCCTCCGCAAGTTCTGCAATATACTCCAGTACAACTCGGGCTGGAACCACTGGAGCTAGACGAACCACTCAGTCCGCTCCCTAACTTCTTGAATGGCTTCTTTCGAGCTTTCAGCAAATCTTACTTTCCACTCGTACTGCCGCGATCAAATCGGAGAGGGGATTGCTGTACCTGGGGTTGCATCGCACACACCCTTTTTAGTTGTCTAATTAGACTCGCCTCCACTCTCTTCGCTCTAGTCAAGGCATCAACAAAATGGTAAGGTCGCTGCATATTCGTCAATGCAACTATCTCCGAGATCAATCCTCTGATGAACTGATCCGCTACAGCTTCATCATTCCCAATTACATGAGGAGCAAAACGCAGTAGAGTAGAGAATTTAGCAACATATCCTTCAATATTCAGTTGACCTTGTCTCAAATTCTCAAACTCTGTTTTCTTGTCCTCCCGGTACGAAACTGAGAAAAATTTTCGATAAAATTCAGTTCTGAATATTTCCCACGAAATCACTTGTAACTCTCTGTACTAGCATTCTTTTACTTGTAATCCACCAACTTCTGGCAGTCTCTCGTAACTGGTGGAATATCAATTTAATTCTCTGCTCATCTGAATAATCAAGTAAATCAAACAGTATTTCTATGTCATCAAACCAGTTCTCACAATCTTCAGACGTCTCGACACCACTCAGAATCGACGGCTGAAATAACTGAAATTCTTCCAACTGTATTTCCATCTGAGTTTCTGATACATCTATCTGTTCAGTCGAAGTACTACCCGTTTCTAGAATTCTCCGTGGAGGTATATCTGCTTACCAAAACAATAGTACTCAAATACTAAAAATCTGTTCCAATCTTTCTCTAATCATCTTACTGCTGATCAAGAATAATATCTGATTCATACTCAATAATACATATTACCAATTCAAATCAGATAATTAGATAACATGTATTTTAAAGCAGTAAAGTATAATGTCATGCTAGCACACACAATGTAAGTCAACATTAAATAAATCTCATGCTAGCAATCACATGCAAGGAAACAAAACTCACTCTACCCCGCTCATTCTCTTCTATCTCAGTCTAAAGGATCTATCGCTCTGATACCACCTGTTGTGGGGACCCGGACGCTAATCATCATCTTAATCATCTTTGGGATTTAATTATCAATTAAGATAAACAGGGTCTAAAAAATTTTTCTTTGAAATGCGGAAGGTAATGGAATCAATCTATTATACAAACCAGTATAATAATACAAATCTTGTACAACATACTTCTAGTTCAAACTAATCTAAGGTTTAACTAGTAAATTTCAAGTATTAAACCAAGTCCGGAATCACCACTCTAATCTCGATCTCTCATCATCTTCTTGACCCCGATCCTGTCCCACCTATTGTCATGCACATATACAAAACAAGACAACAGCCGGATACTTCGGTGAGAATAAATCCCAGTATAAAACATGTATACATGCATATACACAATATAAATCATAAAGCATATTATCATGCATAAAATTCATAACAATAGGTTTCATAGTCCTAGGAAACCAAATCAAAATAAGCATGCAGTAACAATGGATTCCATAATCTCTGAAATCAAAATAAAATTAGCATGCAACTCAATTCAATTCATATCTTGACTCGACTCGACTCTAACTCTAGGGATCCAGGTGTGAATAAGACGTCACTGTCTGTCACCTACCCTCCCAATCGGGGTAACTGTACTTCTTATTCCTAGACTTCGGTCATGTCTGTATCGAATGTCTACCATCGGATTGAATCTGATCCGAAGCGTCGATACCACCGAACGTCTAGTTTAGCAAGTCTGCCAATGACTCTCCTATTTCAATGCTTGAATATAAATCTATAAACAAGACATAATCATAATCAAATATAAATAATAAATCTAGTATGTGATTTAGGGAAACTCAAACCAAGTCTGATTCGAGTCGTATCTCCCGAATTCACATGAATTATACCTTTCGTCGCACAATCTCTGTCGATGTCGAAATCTCGATGTCAAAGTCGCCAATACAAATCTGAAATGGCGTCATCAATGTACATTCTATCGAGCTCTAGTACACCTCAATACACATAGGAATCAATATTTCATTTCAATGCATTTCGACGGCATAACGGCGGATTCTCGATATACCGATCAACTCAAACAATAAGAATTTCAATCTATATCAACAAACCATAATCCTCAATTCTTGTGGGGACCCGGGCTCTAACTCAATTCTTTTCGAGATTAATCGGATCCTTGTTCAAAAATACGGGTCAAAATTTTGCTTTTAACATTAAATCAAATGTTTACAACTCAAGCACAAGATAATTCTATATTCATTTCATTACAACAAACATAATATACATGTCTCGTTTTAATCATATTCTACAAACCAGTAATTAAATACGGTACATGTCAAAAGTACACCTACTAGTTCATCTGCTACGCCCGTGATCACCACGCTATGTCCATCTCTCATCTCTGTCGCGACCCTGAATCCTGCCCCACCTGTTGTTATGCACATATACAGACATAACAACAGCCGGAAACTCCGATGAGAACAAATCCCAGTATAAAACATGTATACATGCTGATACGTAATTATAAATCAAGAATCAAAGCAATAATAATGGGCTCCATAGTCTATGAAACCAATCTATATAAACATGCAATTCAAATCAAATCATGTCTTGACTCGACTCGACTCTACTCTAGGGATCCCGGTGTGAATAGGACGTCACTGTCTGTCACCTACCCTCCCAATCAAGGTAACTGTACGTCTTATTCCTAGACTTCGGTCATGTCTGTATCGAATGTCTACAATCGGAGTGAATCTGATCCGAAGCGTCGATACCACCGAACATCTAGTTTGGCAAGTCTGCCAATGACTTTCCTATCTCAAAGGCTTGAATATAAATCTATAAACAAGACAGCATCCGATCAAGAGATTCGAATATAAATCTATAAACAAATCAAATTCATATCAAAAGATAAACAACAATTCTAGTATGTGATTTGGTTGGGAAACTCAAATTGGATCTCATTTGTTTCGTGTCTTCCCTAAACAAAACATGAATTATACCTTTCGTCGCACAATCTGTGTCGTAGTCAAAGTCTCGAAGACGAATCTGTCAATACCAAATCTGAAATGGAAATGTTGATACATATTCTATTAATCTCTAATCTCAATCAACACATATCCAATTCTATACTTGATCTCGGTACAATTTAACGGCATAACGACATAATTTCTCGATACCGGTCGATCCATCTCTCAACATATATCAATAATTCATAGGTCTCAACTCATAATCAATATCATAACAATTTCAAATTCTGAAAATCTGCATAAGTTCCACCCAATACATTCTTGAATGTCATATAAATCGCATACAATATCTGATAATAAATCTGTTCACGGTATTTCGGTTCCTAGCTACTCAAGAACACATATCTCAATTAAAATCACAATTTCTTCAACATGTAGATTTCGAACATGCTATAATTGAACCATACTTACATTCTCTTGTAGCCTATGATGCAAGGAGCAAGAATCTATACTTGGAATGAAGTTTGGATGTGTAATTCTTTCAAAATCGTAACCTTGAAGCATAAAGAATTGAAGCTTCTCCCCACTTTCTCTCTTTTCTCAGCTGATGGAAGTGGAGAGAAATGAATCAGCACATTTCTATATATATACCATGCCATGTGTCAACTTGAGAAACAAAGGTGGCTTTCTCGCACAGGGCACCGCGGGTGCGCTCCGTCTAGACCGCGGGTGCGCTTAAGCTTCGGCAGTCCATCCATATTTGCATAAACGTCGACCGCGGGTGCAGTCAGTTCTGCACCGCGGGTGCGGTGTCATTTCTGTAAATACTTTCTAACTCTCTGTCCATCAACCGCGGGTGCACTCTTTCTTGGACCGCGGGTGTGGTGACCCTACTATAAAATTTGCCAACTTTTTGTCCATGCACCGCGGGTGCAGTGCTTCTCTAGGCGCGGGTGCGGTCCCTTTCTTCAAGCAACACTTCATCTTTTCACTTTATCCACATACAATCTAGGGCATTACATTTCTCCCCCTCTTAGATATTAGTTCGTCCTCGAACGTGAAATCAATTAATCAAAGTATGTACAAACAGCAGTAAAATCAAAAGCTGAATAAATACTCACATCATGAGAATAACTCGGGATATTTCTGTCTCATATCTTCTTCTGTCTCCCAAGTCGCTTCCTCGGTGCCATGACGATTCCACTGGTCTTTCACTAGTGGAATAGTCTTTGTTCTGAGTTGTTTCTCTTTCCGATCAAGAATCTGTATCGGTTGTTCAATATAACTCAACGTTTGATCCAGCTCAGCTTCGTCAGGCCGAATGACATGAGAATAATCTGGCATGTATCTACGCAGCATCGATACATGAAAAACGTCATGTATCCCGGATAGAGAAGGAGGAAGAGCCAGTCGATATGCTCGATCGCCAATCTTCTCAAGAATCTCGTATGGACCGATGTATCTAGGAGACAATTTCCCACGCTTGCCAAATCTGACAATGCCTCTGAAGGGAGAAATCTTCAAGAATACTCTGTCCCCTTTTTCAAATACAAGCGGTCTACGTCTGATATTGGCATATTTGGCTTGCCTATCCTGTGCCGTCTTCATTCGCTTCTGAATGATCTTCACCTTCTCTGTCATTTCCCGAATCATATCAGGCCCAAGTTCTGGTACCTCAGATATATCATCCCAGTACAACGGAGATCTACACTTCTTGCCATACAATGCTTCAAATGGTGCCATCTCTATGCTCGTTTGATAGCTGTTGTTGTACGAGAATTCACACAACGGTAGTGAATCTTGCCAACTAGTGCCAAAGTCTAGCACTACAGCTCTCAACATGTCCTCTAAAGTCTGGATAGTCCGCTCTGACTGTCCATCTGTCTGTGGATGATAAGCAGTAATTAGGTGCAATGTCGTACCTAAAGCCTGCTGCAGGACTGTGCCAAAAGTGAGAAGTGAATCGTGGATCACGATCTGATACGATAGACTTCGGCACACCATGTAATCTGACTACCTCTCGGACATATATCTCAGCCATCTGATCATGTCTGTACGTCATTCTGTACGGAATAAAACACGCTGATTTGGTTAATGTGTCTATCACAACCCAAATCGCATCACAACCCCGGGATGATCGAGGTAACTTCGTCACGAAATCCATGGAAATGTGATCCCATTTCCATTCAGGAATAGACAAACTCTGAAGTAAACATCCGGGCTTCTTTCTTTCGGCCTTCACCTGTTGGCAATTTAAGCACTTAGACACATATTCGGCAATATCTGATTTCATCTGTTTTCCCCAGAACTGTTTCTTCAAGTCGTTGTACATCTTTCTGCCACCAGGGTGAATGCTGAACGGACTACAGTGCGCTGCTGACAATATCTATTGTTTCAACTCTGAAACATCTGGCACTACAATACGGTTATGCACATACAGGACAAAATCACGTACCTGATGTTCAGACTGATGTCCTGATCTGACCATCTGAATTGACTGCTGTATATTCTGATCTGTTCTTTGAGCTTCTTTGATTTTCATAATCAAATCTGGCTCAACTTGAATCGTGGCAAGTCTTAATGGTCTACTATCTGTGTCAAATGTTAAACCAGACAAACAACAATCTTCAACTAAATTCGAAACACCTATCGTCGATAAGGATAGGGCACAAACCTTTCGACTCAAGGCATCTGCTGCTGCATTTGACTTCCCTGGATAGTACTTGATCTCGCAATCAAAATCTTTTAGTAGATCAAGCCATCTACGCTGCCTCATGTTCAACTCTGACTGAGAAAACAGATACTTCAGGCTTTTATGGTCAAGAGTAAATCTCAAATTTCTCACCATAAAGATAATGACGCCAAATCTTCAAGGCAAATACGATAGCCGCCAATTCAAGATCATGAATGGGGTATCGAATCTCGTGTGGCTTCTGCTGTCTAGAGGCATATGCGATCACATGACCTCGCTGCATAAGAACACATCCTAGCCCTCTAGTGGGATGCATCACAATATACAACGAAGTCGCCAGTACCTGAAGGAATCATCAAGACAGGTGCACTGGTCAGCCTCTTCTTCAATTCTAAGAAGCTAGACTCACAATCCTCAGACCACACAAATGGTGCATTCTTTTGTGTCAACTGGGTAATCGGCTTCGCAATACTGGAGAAATCTTTGATGAATCGTCTATAGTACCCTGCTAGACCCATGAAACTGCGTATCTCAGACACCGAGTCGGTCTCGGCCAACTGATCACATCTTCCACTTTACTCGGATCCACGGAAATACCATCTCCAGATATGATATGACCCAAGAAGACAACCTGTCTCTGCCAAAACTCACACTTTGACAGTTTCGCATACAATCTTTCATTTCTCAATGTTTGCAACACAATTCTCAAATGGTTGGCATGCTCATTCAAATTCTTAGTATACACCAAAATATCATCGATAAAAACAATCACAAACTCATCTAAATATCTCTGAAAGACGCGGTTCATCAGTCCCATAAATACCGCTGGAGCATTCGTTAAACCCAAAGGCATGACAATAAATTCGTAATGTCCATACCTGGTTCGAAATGCTGTCTTTGGTATATCAATATCTCGTACTTGCAGCTGGTGATATCCAGATCTCAGATCGATCTTGGAATAGATAGTAGATCCCTGCAACTGATCAAATAAGTCGTCGATACGAGGCAAAGGATATTTGTTCTTTATCGTTGCCTTGTTCAGTTGCCTGTAATCTATACACAATCTCATAGAACCGTTTTTCTTTCGCACAAATAGCACTGGTGCGCCCCAAGGAGATACACTGGGTCTGATATATCCCTTGGCTAGAAGATCTTCTAGTTGTGCTTTCAATTCCTTCAACTCTATAGGCGCCATCCTATACGGAGCTCGAGATATAGGAACGGTACCTGGAATAAGATACTAAAATCTACCTCTCGAGCTGGAGGTAACCCTGGAATCTCGTCAGGAAATACATCTGCAAACTCCCGTACCACTGGCAAATCTGCCAATGCCGGGCTCGATTTCAGTAAATCTACTGAATAAATAAGGAACCCTTCTGCTCCTTAGTTGCAACAATCTCCTCATAGTCAAAGCAGATACTAAGGCAATCCGAGATCTGGAACCCTTCTCATAGAATTTCCACTCCTCTGTCATTTCAGGTCTGAATCTGACAATCTTGTGAAAACAGTCTACGGTGGCTCTGTACTTAGTCAACATGTCAATCCCGACAATACAATCAAAATCAGATAAACCAAGTACAACACATTCTAAATCGATCTCATGCCCTTCAAACTGTAGTAAGCAATGTCTAATTGAAGTCACAGATATCAGACCACTTCCCAATGGAGAATAAATAGACACTACAGTAGACAATGACTCTACCGGCAATGCATGTGTCAATGCAAAATGTTCTGATATGTATCTATCAATACATATGCAGGATAACCGCAAAGAAAAAAGTTACCTGCAATCATATCGTCTGGTGCATCTTGGGCTTGCTCTTCCGTCAATGCAAACACCCTAGCCTGTTGTCTGGGAGGTTGGCTCACTGTCTGGCTACCTCTGGCTCTAGGCTGGGACTGTGTAGGCGTGGGCTGGAAAGAATGGACAGACAAAGCTTGCCTCTCAGGCTGAGTCACTGATGCTGATGACCCTGCACTCTGAAATCTCTGGGCACCTCTCTGGGGACAAACTCTGGCAAAGTGTCCCTGTTGCCTGCATATGTTACATCTGCCCATCACTCCCTGACACTGCTCTGTGGCATGTAGGCCTCCACAAGTAGTGCAATACACACCTGTCACATCTATACTCTGGCCAGGACCTCTCTGTCTCGACCCACTGGAGCTCGATGAACTGCTCCCTGCTCTCTTGAA
This sequence comes from Primulina tabacum, assembly GCF_025594145.1. Taxonomy (NCBI): domain Eukaryota; kingdom Viridiplantae; phylum Streptophyta; class Magnoliopsida; order Lamiales; family Gesneriaceae; genus Primulina; species Primulina tabacum. Next base: position 17,097,358 of record NC_134558.1, read on the forward strand.
CTGCTTACCCTTAGCCTTCAAAGAATCTTTCTTCCCACTACTACTAATTCCACTATCAAATCGAGGAGGAGGTGGTGGAAACTGTGTGGCGAACGGTGGCGGTCTCTGACCCTGAACACTATAGGAAGCTCCTCGCTGCCTAATCAAGCCAGCCTCTGCTCCCTTCGCTCGATTCAGCGCATCAGAAAAAGTGTTGGGTCGCCCCGTGTTCACTAGGGTGAAGATATCCGGATTCAAACCATTTATGAACTGATCGACAACTGCCTCATCATTCCCTGCTACATGAGGTGCAAATCAAAGCAAGGACGAGAATTTGGCAACATACTCCTCTATGTTCCACTGGCCCTGTCTCAAGTTGGCAAATTCGGCCCCTTTGTCTTTTCGGTACGACACTGGAAAGAAACGTTGATAAAATTCATCTTTAAATACTTTCCAAGTAATATCAATACCTCGATGTTCTAAGGCTCGTTTCGCCGTTAGCCACCAACTCTTGGCCACTTCATGCAATTGATGCCCAATCAGCTTCACCCTACGTTCATCTATACAGGAAAGTGATTCAAATAACATCTCTATATCATCCAACCAGCTTTCACAATCCACTGCATTTTCTGTGCCCTTCAAGGTAGGTGGATGGAATGATTGAAATCTCTTCAACAAAGTCTCCATCGGTGTCGCAGTAACATCCATCTGAGTACCTGACGTACTACCTTGTTCTAGCACTTGACCTGCAGCTGGTTGTGGTATTCTTCTAGCCGGCATATCTGATTATCAAACAGATTAGGATACAATCTATACAATCTGTCTCAGCCCTCCTCTGATCATATACCTCTGATCCAGAATCGGTTCTGATTCAGTCATTACAAGTATATGCTGTAAATCAACTCAGATACAATACAGCATATAACAGGAAAAACATTAAATCATGCTAGCACATCAAAAGCAAGAAAGAAGACTCGATCTACCCCGCTCATTCTATTCTATCTCAATCTACAGAAACTACTGCTCTGATACAACCTATTGTGGGAACCCGGGCTCTAACTCAATTCTTTTCGGGATTAATCGGATCCTTGTTCAAAAATACGGGTCAAAATTTTGCTTTTAACATTAAATCAAATGTTTACAACTCAAGCACTAGATAATTCTATATTCATTTCATTACAACAAACATAATATACATGTCTCGTTTTAATCATATTCTACAAACCAGTAATTAAATACAGTACATATCAAAAGTACAACTACTAGTTCATCTGCTACGCCCGTGATCACCACGCTATGTCCATCTCTCATCTCTGTCGCGACCCTGATCCTGCCCCACCTGTTGTTATGCACACATACAGACATAACAACAGCCGGAAACTCCGGTGAGAACAAATCCCAGTATAAAACATGTATACATGCTGATACGTAATCATAAATCAAGAATCAAAGCAATAATAATGGGCTCCATAGTCTATGAAACCAATCTATATAAACATGCCATTCAAATCAAATCATGTCTTGACTCGACTCGACTCTACTCTATGGATCCCGGTGTGAATAAGACGTCACTGTCTGTCACCTACCCTCCCAATTGGGGTAACTGTACATCTTATTCCTAGACTTCGGTCATGTCTGTATCGAATGTCTACAATCGGAGTGAATCTGATCCGAAGCGTCGATACCACCGAACATCTAGTTTGGCAAGTCTGCCAATGACTCTCCTATCTCAAAGGCATGAATATAAATCTATAAACAAGACAGCATCCTATCAAGAGATTTGAATATAAATCTATAAACAAATCAAATTCATATCAAAAGATAAACAAGAATTCTAGTATGTGATTTGGTTGGAAAACTCAAATTGGATCTCATTTGAGTCGTGTCTTCCCCAAACAAAACATGAATTATACCTTTCGTCGCACAATCTGTGTCGTAGTCAAAGTCTCGAAGACGAATCTGTCAATACCAAATCTGAAATGGAAATGTTGATACATATTCTATTAATCTCTAATCTCAATCAACACATATCCAATTCAATACTTGATCTCGGTACAATTTAACGGCATAACGACGTAATTTCTCGATACCGGTCGATCCATCTCTCAACATATATCAATAATTCATAGGTTTGAACTCATAATCAATATCATAACCATTTCAAATTCGGAAAATCTGCATAAGTTCCACCCAATACATTCTGGAATGTCATATAAATCGCATACAATATCTGATAATAAATCTGTTCACGGTATTTCGGTTCCTAGCTACTCAAGAACACATATCTCAATTAAAATCACAATTTCTTCAACATGTAGATTTCGAACATGCTATAATGGAACCATACTAACATCCTCTTGTAGCCTATGATGCAAGGAGCAAGAATCTATACTTGGAATGAAGTTTGGATGTGTAATTCTTTCAAAATCATAACCTTGAAGCATAAGGAATTGAAGCTTCTCCCCACTCTCTCTCTTTTATCAGCTGATGGAAGTGGAGAGAAATGAATCAGCACATTTCTATATATATACCATGCCATGTGTCAACTTGAGAAACAAAGGTGGCTTTCTCGCAAAGGGCACCGCGGGTGCGCTCCGTCTAGACCGCGGCTGCGCTTAAGCTTCGGCAGTCTATCCATATTTGCATAAACGTCGACCGCGGGTGCGGTGTCATTTCTGTAAATACTTTCTAACTCTCTGTCCATCAACCGCGGGTGCACTCTTTCTTGGACCGCGGGAGCGGTGACCCTACTGTAAAATTTGCCAACTTTCTGTCCATGCACCGTAGGTGCGGTGCTTCTCTAGGCGCGGGTGCGGTCCCTTTCTTCAAGCAACACTTCATCTTTTCATTTTATCCACATACAATCTAGGGCATTACATTTCCTAACCAACATAATATACTCGTTAGCATCTCAAAATCTACAGAAATCGTAATATGTATATGCTGAAAATTGAGAACAATCATATACGATATCATTTCTTCAATCTGTTTCCGTTTCTACGATGTACAAAATCTCAAGAACATATATCTCTACTCAAATCATCATTCCTCCAACATATAGATTTCAAAACATGCTGGAAATGAACAATACTTACATCCCTTTGTAGCACTTGATGAGAGGAGCAATAATCTATGTTTGGATTGAAGTTGGGATGGTTAAATCTTGCACAAGCTGGCTTTGTAGATGAAAGAGCCTTCCCTTTTCTCTCACTCTCTCCCTCGATTCTTGACTGATGGAACTGCTGAAAATGAAGACTCATCACAATTCTATATATATATATGCCATGTGTCATCATAAGAAACAAAGGTGGATTTCTCGCATTCAGCACCGCGGGTGCGGTCACTCTTCACCGCGGGGTGCGCTGTGCCCACGGCATGCCTTTCATTTTCTGAAATTCGACGACCGCGGGTGCGGTCCCTCCTTGACCGCGCATGCGGTCTTGCTTCGAATAAAATTTCCTACCCTACTGGACATCAACCCGCGGGTGCACTCTCCCTGGACCGCGGGTGCGGTGACCCTACGGTAAAAATGGCCATCTTTCTGTCCATGCACCGCGGGTGCGGTGCTTCTCTAGGCGCGGGTGCGCTCTCCCTATCTTCAAAAACTCTAACTTTCTGTCCACCTACCGCGGGTGCGGTAGAAAAGGAAGTACGGGGGCGGTGTCTCATCAATGCAATATTTCATAATCTCATTTAGTGCCTCTCATTACATGTCATGCATACTCATATCTTCCGAATATCACATCAATGAAGACTAATAAATCTCAAGCCTTACACAAGAAGTAGCAAAGAACTGGTGGTGGACTACGAATGGAGCATTGGAGCACCGTGGCACGCAGATTACTTGGAAGGTGTTCAAGAGAGTTTTATCAGCGATTTTTCCCCGTGTCCTACCGAAAAGACAAAGGTGCTGAATTTGCCAATTTGAGACAGGGACAGCTGAACATTGAGGATTATGTTTCTAAGTTCTCTGCATTAGCTCCGATTTGCTCCTCATGTCGCAGAAAATGACGAAGCCGTTGCGGATCAGTTTATCAATGGCCTGAATCCAGAAATCTTTACCTTGGTGAATACCGGTAGGCCCAATAATTTTGCTGAAGCATTGAACCGTGCCAAGGGGGCAGAAGCTGGATTGCTTAGGCAACGAAGCACTTCCTATGTCGCTCCTACTCCGAGACCGCCACAACCTTCATTTCAACCCCCTCCCAGATTTGAGAGTGGTGGTAGCTGCAGCGGAAGGAAAGACCAGTTGAAAGAAAAGGGCAAACAGTTTAAGAGACCAGGGAGCAGTTCGTCGAGCTCCAGTGGGTCTCGACAGAAAGGTCCTGGCCAGAGTACAGAGTATACAGGGGTATATTGCAGTTCCTGGGGAGGCCGACATGCCACCGAGCAGTGTCAGGGTGTTATGGGTCGCTGCAACATCTGCAAACAGCAGGGACACTTTGCCAGAGTTTGTCCCCAGAGAGGTGTACAGCAGGCTCAGAGTGTAGGAGCATCTGGTTCAGTAGCTCAGCCTGAGAGGCAAGCTTCATCTGTTCATTCCTTTCAACCCACTCCTACAGAGACACAGCCAAGAGCAAGAGGTAGCAAGACTGCGAGCCAACCTCCCAGACAGCACGCTCGAGTATTTGCACTGACTGAAGAACAGGCCCAAGATGCACCAGATGATGTGATTGCAGGTAACTGTTTTCTTTGCTGTTATCCTGCCTATGTATTGATAGACACGGGTGCATCTAATACTTTCATATCTGAGCATTTCGCATTGTTGCATTCATTGTCTGTCGAGTCATTATCTGCTGTAGTGTTTATTTCTTCTCCGTTGGGAAGTAGGTCTTATATCTGTGACTTCAGTTAGACATTGTATACTACAGTTTGAGGGTCACGAGATTGATTTAGATTGTATTGTGCTTGGTTTAGCTGATTTTGATTGTATTGTTGGGATTGATATGTTAACTAAGTATCGAGCCACTGTAGACTGTTTCCAGAAGATTGTCAGGTTCATACCAGTGATAGGCTGATGAGTGGAAATTCTACGGTAAGGGTTCCAGATCTCGGATTCCCTTAGTATCTGTTTTGACGATGACTAGATTATTGCAGAAAAGAGCAGAGGGGTTCCTTATATATTCAGTAGATCTACTGAAACCGAGTCCGTCATTGGCAGATCTGCCAGTGTTACGTGAGTTTGCGGATGTATTCCCAGACGAGATTCCAGGGTTACCTCCAGCCCGAGAGGTTGATTTCAGCATTGATCTTATACCAGGTACAGTCCCTATATCTCGAGCTCCCTATAGAATGGCGCCTATTGAATTGAAAGATTTGAAAGAACAGCTCGAAGATTTATTGGCCAAGGGTTACATCAGACCGAGTGTATCTCCTTGGGGTGCTCCGGTATTATTTGTTCGAAAGAAAGACGGTTCGATGAGATTGTGTATTGATTACCGACAACTGAACAAGGCAACAGTGAAGAACAAATATCCATTGCCTTGTATCGACGACTTATTTGATCAGTTGCAGGGATCCTCTGTCTATTCCAAGATCGATCTGAGATCTGGATATCACTAGCTGAGAGTCCGAGATGTTGATATACCGAAGACAGCGTTCCGAACAAGGTATGGACATTACGAATTTATTGTCATGCCCTTTGGTTTAACGAATGCTCCAGCGGTGTTTATGAGTTTGATGAACCGTATCTTTCAGAAGTATCTAGATGAGTTTGTTATTGTTTTTATTGATGATATTTTGGTATATTCCAAGAGTGAGATTGATCATGCCGAGCATTTAAGAATTGTGTTGTAGACATTGAGAACAGAGAAATTGTATGCTAAACTGTCAAAGTGTGAGTTTTGGTTGAGACAGGTTGTCTTTTTGGGTCATATCATATCTGGAGACGGTATTTCTGTGGATCCGAGTAAAGTTGAAGCTGTGATCAGTTGGCCTAGACCGACTTCTGTACCAGAGATACGCAGTTTCATGGGTCTAGCAGGATTTTATCGACGATTTATCAGAGATTTCTCCAGTATTGCAAAACCGATTACCCAGTTGACAAAGAAGAATGCGTCATTTGTGTGGTCTGAAGCTTGTGAGTCTAGCTTCTTGAAGTTGAAGAGACGACTGACCAGTGCTCCAGTATTGACGATACCTTCAGGTACTGGTGATTTTGTGGTATATTGTGATGCATCTCACAGAGGGTTAGGATGTGTTATTATGCATCGAGGACATGTGATTGTATATGCCTCGAGACAGCTGAAGCCACACGAGATTCGTTACCCAATTCATGATCTTGAATTTGTGGCCATCGTATTTGCTCTGAAGATATGGCGACACTACCTCTATGGCGAGAAGTTTGAAATCTACTCTGATCACAAAAGCCTGAAGTATCTGTTTTCTCAGTCAGAGTTAAACATGAGACAGTGAAGATGGCTTGATCTACTGAAAGATTTTGATTGTGAGATCAAATATTATCGAGGGAAGTCGAATGCAGCAGCGGATGCCTTGAGTCGAAAGGTATGTTCCCTATCCTTATCGACGATAAGTGTTTCGAATATGATTGAAGATTGCTGTTTGTCTGGATTAGCGTTTGATACAGATAGTAGACCACTACGACTTGCTACGATTCAAGTTGAGCCAGATTTGATTTTGAGAATTAAAGCAGCACAAAGAATTGATCAGAATATTCAGAAGTCGATTCAGATGGTCAGATCAGGACATCAATCAAAATATCAAGTACATGATCATATTCTGTATGTGAATAACCGTCTTGTAGTGCCAGATGTTTCACATTTGAAACAACAGATATTGTCAGAAGCCCACTGTAGTCGGTTCAGTATTCATCCTGGTGGCAGGAAGATGTACAACGATCTGAAGACACAATTTTGGTGGAAACAGATGAAGTTAGATATTGCAGAGTTTGTGTTTAAGTGCTTGAATTGCCAACAGGTGAAGGCCGAGAGGAAGAAGCCCGGAGGTTTACTTCAGAGTTTATCTATTCCTGAATGGAAATGGGATCACATTTCCATGGATTTCGTTACGAAGTTACCACAATCATCCCGGGGCTGTGATGCGATTTGGGTCATTATTGACAAATTGACCAAATCAGCTTGTTTTATTCCGTACAGAATGACGTACCGACATGATCAGATGGCCGAGATATATATCAGAGTGGTGGTCAGACTGCATGGTGTGCCGAAGTCGATCGTATCAGATCGTGATCCACGATTCACTTCTCATTTCTGGCTCAAGTCTGCAGCAGGTTTTAGGTACGACATTGCATCTAAGCACCGCTTATCATCCCTTGACAGACGGACAGTCAGAGCGGACTATCCAAACATTAGAAGGTATGCTGAGAGCTGTAGTGCTAGATTTTGGCACTAGTTGGCAAGATTTACTACCACTTTGTGAATTCTCGTACAACAACAGCTATCAGACGAGCATCGAGATGGCACTGTTTGAGGCGTTATATGGCAAGAAGTGCAGATCTCCTCTGTATTGGGATGATGTATCTGAGGTTCCAGAACTTGGACCATATATGATTCGTGAAATGACTGAGAAGGTGAAGATCATTCAGAAGAGAATGAAGACGGTGCAGGATAGACAAGCCAAGTATGCGAACATCAGATGTAGACCGTTAGTATTGGAACAGGGAGACAGAGTATTCTTGAAGATTTCTCTGTTTAGAGGCGTTGTCAGATTTAGCAAACGCGGGAAGTTATCTCCTAGATACATCGGTCCGTACGAGATTCTTGAGAAGATTGGCAATCGAGCATATCGACTTGCTCTTCCTCCTTCTTTATATGGGATACATGACGTTTTTCATGTATCGATGTTGCGTGGATACATGCCTGATGCTTTTCATGTCATTCAGCCTGATGAGGCCGAGCTTGACGATATACTGAGTTATTTTGAGCAGCCATTACAGATTTTGGATCGTAAAGAAAAGCAGCTCAGAACGAAGACTATTCCGCTAGTGAAAGTCCAGTGGAGTCGTCATGGCATTGAAGAAGCGACTTGGGAGACAGAATCAGAGATGAGACATAGATATCCCGAGCTATTTTCATGATGTGAGTATTTATTCAGTTTTGATGATATTGTTTCTGTTATATACTTTGTATTGATTGCTTGTGAGTTCGAGGACGAACTCATATCTAAGAGGGGGAGAAATGTAATGCCCGAGAATTGTAGGTTGATAACATGAAATTATGAAAGTGTGACATTGAGGAGAACCGCCCCCGCGCCCTATCTTTTACCGCACTCGCGGTGTGGTGGCAGAAAGTTAAGAGTTTGATTTCGAGAGGACACCGCACCCGCGCCTCTGGTTCTACCGCCCCTGCGGTGGGGAGGCATAGGGTAGGATATTGGTACAGTAAGGTCACCGCACCTGCCGTCCAAGAAGGAGCGCACCCGCGGTAGATTATTCTGAATTTCTGATTATGGTGCCGTGGGCTGAGCGCACCCGCGGTGCAAAGGTGGCACACCCGCGTTGCGACGTTTTTGATGAAAATTTAACCATGTGTCACTTGCCATGCAATTTAATGAGTTGTCCTTCATTCTTCATTCCTCAGCAGAAAGAACCGAGAAAAGCTTCAGACAATTCCTTCAAGTGCATTCTAGCTTAGAATTTGAATTGTGCAAGATTTATCTATCCAAATTTCAATCCAAGCATAGATTCTTGCTCCTCTCATCAAGGACTTCGAAAGGGTATACATTTTATTAATTTTCAGCATGTTTCAAAGTTTACATGTTGGGGAAATTCTGATATGCTTGTAATTATGTGTTCTTGAAATCATGGACATCGTAGAAACGTAAACAGATCGAGAAAATGATACCATATGTGATTGTTATGATTCTCTAGCATATATTGAGTTGAGATGGTGCAGAATTCAGTCTTATGGGTTGATGTTGATAAGAATTATGAGTATTGCTATTGAGTATTGATATTTTAGTTGATTAGTATCGAGAAACTACGCCGTTATGCCATCGAAATGAAATGTTGATTCCTATGCGTATTGTTGTGTACCAGAAATTGATAGAATGCACATTGACTATGCCATTTCAGATTTTTATTGGCAACTTTGACATCGAGACTTCGACATCGACAAAGATTGAACGATAAGAGAGGTATAATTCATGTGAATTCGGGAAGATACAACTCGAATTAGATTTGATTTGAGTTTCAAAATATCACATACTAGATTGTTGTTTATATCTTGTTATGTTTATGCTTTGTTTATAGATGTATATTCAAGAATTAAGATAGGAGAGTCATTGGCAGATTTGCCAAATTTCTAGATGTTCGGTGTTATCGACGCATAGGAGCAGATTTACTCCGATTGTAGACATTCGATACAGACAGGACCGAAGTCTAGGAATAAGATGTACCGTCACCCTGATTGGGAGGGTAGGTGGCAGACTGTGACGTCTTATTCACACCGGGATCCCTAGAGTTAGATACGAGTCGAGTCCAAGATCTGAATTGATTTCAGTTGCATGCTTATATTGATTTTGTTTCATAGATTATGGAACCTATTAATATTGATTTTATTCATAATGGTATGTTTCATGATTTATATTGTGTATATGCATGTATACCATGTTTTATACTGGGATTTGTTCTCACCGGAGTTTCCGGCTGTTGTCGTGTCTCTATGTGTGCATAACGACAGGTGGGACAGGATCTGGGTCGCGACAGAGATGAGAGATCGAGATAGTGTGGAGATTACGGGCCAAGAAGAAGGACTAGTAATGTAATACTAGACATGTATTAGGTCCTAAACACTAGTAGAATACTTGTAGTTGAATATGTGAATGTTATTTGGAATTCAATAATATGACAACATTGTGTATGGTGTATGATTTATATACATTAGTTGATAATGTTTAAAAGAAATTTTTTTTATGACCCACATTTTCTAGTAAAGATCCAATTAATCCCAAAAAGAATTGAGTTAGAGCCCGGGTCCCCACAATACATGGGTTTACGTGTACTGATTTTAGGTTCTACAATTCTTCCCCCACTTCAATAAATTTCGTTCTCAAAATTAAATCTTACCAAACAACTCCGGGCAGCGAATTCTCATATCTGCTTCAGCCTCCTAAGTGGCCTCCTCCACTGATTGATTGAGCCACTAGATTTTGACCAACTTGGTCACTTTGTTCTGAAGTCTCCGCTCCAGTCTGTCTAAAATTCGGACATGTATTTCTTCATATGACATATCTGAAGCAAGCTGAAACGGCTCATAACTCAAAACATGAGAAGGATATGTCATATACTTCCTCAGCATCGAAACGTGGAACAAATTGTATACTCTGGCCAGATTCGGCGGTAGAGCTACACGATAGGAAAGTGTCCCAACTCTATAAGAATTTCGAATGGCCCAATGAATCTTGGACTCAGGTTGCCTCTCTTCCCAAACCTCATAACACCCTTCGTAGGTGCTATCTTCACGAATACGTGATCTCCCACGGCAAATTCGATATCCATTCTCTCTTGTCAGCATAACTCCTTTGGCAACTCTAGGCAGTCTTCATCTTGTCTCAGATCTTGACCACTGCGTCCGCAGTCTGCTAAACAATCTCTCACAAACTTCAACCCAATGAATCGGCAATCTGCACTTCTTTCCATATAGTGCTTCGTAGGGAGCCATACCTATAGATCACTGAAAACTGTTGTTGTAGGTAAACTCCACTAGGGGTAGTTTCGATACCCAATTCCCATGCTTAGTAAAACCGTCGCTAAAATTAGAGACGGTTTCGCTAAAACCGTCCCTAAAATTAGCGAGTTTTAACTTCGCGACGGTGACGGTGTAAGCACAACCGTCGCTAAATATAGCGACGGTTATAAGCCAAACTGTCGCAAAATTTAAATTTTGAAAATACCGTCATAATTAGCGACGGTTTTACCAACAACCGTCGCTATTAGCGATGGTTTTACCAATAACCGTCGCAAACTTTCTATTAATACCCGCATTTTCGATCCATTTTCTTCCACCCACTTCACAACACTTAAAATTTTTCTCTCTTACACAATTTTACCACTTCACAACACTTAAAATTTTTATCTGTTACACGATTTTAGTTTCGATTAGGGTAAATTTTTTCGCTTTTATTTTTGTTAAATTAAGTGTTAGTTAAGATCAGAAATATTTTTAGCATAGTATTATTGTAAGTTTTTTTAGATTTATTAAATTATTAATATTAATTTTTTTATTTTACCAAAAATATTAGCGACGGAAATCATGAAAAAACCGTCGGTAAAATTAGAGACGGACTTTATGTGAAATCGTTGCTAATTTTAGCGACGATTTATTAAACCTTCGATAATTAGCGATGGTTTTGCATAAATCCGTTGCTAATTTTATAATCGTCGCTAATTGTAGCTTCAACAACGGTGAAAAACCGTTGTCTTTGAGCAAACCGTTTAACAATAGGGGCTTTAACAACAGTTTTAAAAGGACTACGACAACGGTTAAAACTGTTGTCGTTGGGCATTTTTTTGTAGTGTCTCTCCGAGGGGGGAACACCGTACTGAATAGCAACTTCGTCCCCATAGCTGCATTTAAACTCCTCAAGAAGGACGATGTGAATCTCGGGTCCTTGTCACAATAGAAACTGGGATTTCGTGAAATCTGACTATCTCCCGAATATAAAGCTCAGCATACTGAGTCATGGAGAAAGTCGTCTTCACCGGTAAGAAGTATGCCGACTTAGTAAGTCGATCCACTATAACCCAAATTGCATTAGATACTCTGACTGACATCGACAGTCTGGCAATGAAATCTATGGTGATATTCTCCCATTTCCACTCGAGAATAGGGAGCAGCTTAAGCAGCCCTGCTGGCCTCTGATGTCTTCTCACTTGCTGACAAGTGAGACATTCGGATACAAATCTTTGTACCTCCCGGATGGATGGAATATGGATATGTATGTGCCTTTGTCAAAATATCATCTCTGATCGAATCAACACTTGGCACACACATCCTTCCTCTGTACCTCATAATACCATCAGACACTGAATAGAGTAAACTGCCCTTGACTTCATCTTTCAATCTCCATTTCTGTAACTGTTCATCTTATGGCTGAACTCTACGGATTCGGTCTAGCAAAGAAGACTGGACTGTCACACTAGACAACTTCGGAGCTCTGCCCTTAGGATAAACTTCTAGGCCAAAAATATGAATCTTTGACTGAAGAGATCTCTCTTCTCACAGCTGTACTACGACTGCTACTTTCCTGCTCAAAGCATCTGCCACAGCATTAGCTTTCCCTGGATGGTAGCTGATTTCACAATCGTAGTCTTTTACTAACTTTTTCACGGCCCAGCCAACTTGTGATATTTTCTGATTTGGCCCGAGGTCTCATGGCTTTAACATGCATAATTCCTGAAACTTTAGCGGTCCTCGGGTTAGGCCCTCCGCACATACCGAGCCAACTCATTGGTCCCCGCCTCTCGCCTCCTTGTATTTGTCCTCTCCTGCATCGATCAAGTCTAGTGAATCTAAAAACTCAAAATGTATAAACTGAGAATAGCAAGTAATTCATAATAAACCCACATGCATTTTAAAGTAGTACATACATACTAACACTTTGAACATATTTACATAAAATTAGATGTGCCATCATTTCATAACTTTTTCATAAACGTGCTTAATCATACAAACTTAAACTTGCATAATCATCATCATTTTGTATAGAGATATTTTTGAAAGCAAGTGACCTATAACATAATGCGCCTGATCAGACTAAAACGCAATACTGGGCTGGCAGGGATCATCACAGCCTTTCGACCGGACGTCCAATCCCACATACATAAGATCCTTGGTCATGCTTTACCGGGTAGATTGGTCCCTGGTCATGCTTTACCGCTTCTGAATCCTGATCAAAACTCGTTCATGCTTTATCGGGGTGGACACGTCCCCAGACACGTTCTCCGACTTCCAAACCCATAAAATAATTGGTCACAAGACATTTTGCATACCTAAAAAATATAGAACATTTTCTTTTTGCACGTCGAATATACTTATATAACGTTGAGGGCTTCATTGGATCTCGCTTGGGTTACTGCTGCACATATTAATACATTATTCAAACAACTTAAATTCCAAAACTTAACCGTACCAATCGTACTCACTACCGAAGTAACTTAAACATCTTATGACTTTATAGACCACTCAGGACTTGACCATGTTTAATCATCATAATAGACCATGACATCGAACCCCGAAACAATCCTGATATAGAGTATGAATATTTCCCAAGCAATGGAAGACACAGAACAATACTACCTAACTAGTAGCTCAAAAATCCCTGGACTACCGCCTAGGTGCCGTGCAATGTGGCGCTGCAGCGCTGTGTACCAGCGTCGCAGCGCTACAAGCCCCGAAGCACTAGCGCTACGACGCCACTGAGGCAGCACCGTGGCGCCCAAACCATGAAAATCTAGCGTTGCGGTGCCACGGGGACAGTGCCGAAGCACCCGATCTGTGCAACTTTTCCCCAAAGACGACTCTTGATCCAATCTCTAAGTCATGTCCAACCGACTCAATCAACCATGGACTAACCTCGAGACCCATCCTAGGACACTATGACATTGACTCAAACCCATACAAATTCCCAAACGTCCCCTATTAATTACACGAACCACAACATGTCACAATTCCTTAAACCCGATATTTGGCATAATTCACTTCCCTACAACTTTTTTTTTAACCAAACCCTCACCGACCTGAAACGAAACGTCAAATAACGTATGATCACTACACTCGACATGCCTAAATGCAGCATTGATCACCCGGCGGTTCCCAACAAAGCCTGCAACTAATAAATCTCAAGAAAACATGACGAACACTTTTTGATAACAACGCAATTTGAGCAGTTACATGAGAATGATCATAACTCACTCGTCTCTTGTCCGAAAATTACGAATTTACTGTCAAATAAAGATATCAAAAAGTACTATGTTTGCATAACATAAACGGATTTTTACCCACAATATGCATCAAGATATTTACTATGACAAAATCGATGCAGAAAATGAAAGATTATACATGCCTTTGCGTTGAAGCGCTCAAAGATAACGAATACCGACGCGGTGGATTACGGGGAATGACCGAGAGATGCATGCTGTACGATTTCTTGCTAGTAAATGAACGTGAATCTTTAGAACTTTGAAAGGAAAATGTTGAGACGGTGGCTACTGAAAGAAGGGCTCTAGAACCCTAGTTTTCTACACCAAATTCAATGTTTTTGTGTGTGTTGTGTGTGTGCGTGAGTGATGGTTTAGATTAGGTTAAAAAAAGTTTAATTAACTAATTAGATATAAATAAATACTAATCTAATTATTTAATCTCACTCAAAGATTTAATAAAATAATTAAGTACCAAATTTTCAAGATTAAAATTCCCAAATTCAAATTAATAATTTTTTTTGAAAACTTAAAATCTTAAAATCGCCTAATTAATTAAATTAGGCTTTAAAATTCTTAAAATTTAATAAAAGATTTAAAATATCAATTTTCTTGACTGAAAATAAAATACCGCATTATTAATTAACCGTCTAAATTGTTATCGGTCTCTTTTTCCCGATCCTGTATCGGATATTCTCTTGAAACATAAAACTCAAGAAAACGTTTTAACGTACATCACATAAACATGTAATAATTTAAAATAATACAAATCATAAATCATGCATTGTTAAAATCATTTTAAAATTAAATAAATACTTTAACAATTTAGTAAATGCATGGGTTTATGTGCACTGATTTTGGGCTCTACAGCCGCGGCGCTAACCCTGCAACAGAAAAGCGTCCAAACATGTCCAACTAACTTCTACCCTACTCTCCAACTTGAACCAGCCTCAAACCACCACACCTAGCTCACCAATGGACCCCTCATGTACAAATCTAGCCAAGAACCCTAGCCCCATGCACGCTGTTGAGCTTTTTTTACCCGAATGACAATAACAAGCCCTAACCAAGACACCCCTTGACTTAACTTCCTCGACCGGCTTTGTGACCAAGTCTAGCAGCGTTCGAGCCATCCTAGACCCCGACTCAGACACACCAGTCTGGTCCAAGGCTAGGAATGGCCCTTGCACAGACGGCTCGCCCCAAATTCTCGATCTAGTCACACCCGAGCCATACAACCAAGAAGTACCGATCGGCTCTTACTAAGCCTCGACTCTCAACCGACTCCAGCCCCTTGACACCTTATTACTTGACGTGTACATCCACCTATGATCATGACTCGGCAGCCCCTTACACGAACACAAAGGAAACGTGAATTACATGATAATTCAAATCATGTTTGTGACAAACGTTGCAGAAACGATTCAATATAAAAGATGCAAGCAATCCTCATGCAAATACATATACATCAGCATATAAATAGCGTGAATGATGAGAAAAGGGGATTCATGGTGTGCTTAATGTTTTATGCTAAAAAACTCGAAGATACGCACATAGGGCTAGCACCGGAGAGGCGGGGAAGAAGCTTGCTAGAAAACTTAAGAGAAAACAAATACTTGCAGCTGAAAAGAGCTTCAAAAATGTGGCTGCTGCTATGGGGTGGGCGGCCGAATGGATTAGGGTAGGGTTAGGGTTTGAGGGTGTAGGGTTTTAAATAGATAATACATGCATAAATGGGCCATAGTCAAATTAAATGAATTTAAAAATAATTTTAGGCCCACTAAGCACTAAAATAGCCCACCAAACCCAAACACACTCCCGAAAAATATTTCGTTTGATACGTTTCTTAAAATATCGTCTGCACCCTCAAAAAGTTCTCTGAATCGATAAAAATTGCGTACCGGTTCAAAATATGATCCGGCAAGTAAAAATACCCAACCAAGGCCCATTTTCAAAAATCAAACTTAAATATACCATATATTAAATAATTAAAAATAATTATTTAATAAAAATATTTTGTCTTGATCATCCCCGGTCTCTGTTACTTGTTCGTGCGCGAAATGAAACTTAAAACTCTAATGCATGAAACTCTAAATAAAACATGAAATGACATACATATTCATGCAATAAAATAATAAACACATATTTTTCAAAACCCTAGATTGCATGCAGTCGGAATACGTAGTTCGAATTTTCTAAACCTTACACCTTGAATCTTGAATTTTCTCACAATTCTTAGTGCTAGAAATAGAGGTCCAAATTGTCGCACCTTACTTTCCTTATATTATACCCAAGATATTCACCGCCCTAGTATATGTCAACATTAAAATCTCAAAAGCATCATTTCTTAAATTTATTTAACTCAAGGTATGCTAAGGCTTTAAATGCAAATATTAGCATTTATGCAGTTCAACTTAGGAGATCTTAGCATCAGAAGTTACTAATAGACTTATGTCCTCGGTAATACACGTAATAGTTAAACCTTATCTCAACCCCACAATAATATTAGCATAAGATCCTTGAATCGAATCTTTATCTTACGGCACCAAACTAACATAACTTAACTATTTACAAGTACATCACAAACATAAAATCGTTGCAACTCTTAAATTTCGAGTAACGTTAATCCATAAAACCCAAATATATAATATCGATCTTCTATCTATATAATAAAACCCTTCTAGCGTGAGTTACATGCTTAAACTATTTTCTTCCCAATTACTACATAGTTGATGCCTAAGACAATTGGACTTTCCTTATTAGAACGAATGTCGCATTCTGACATATCAATAATGCTTAATTAATACTATCGTATAAAACTTAGTAAAATATCTCAGGTTTAATGTTAGACTAATTCCAATAATTCGACTTCACTAAAAATCCCTAGAATTCTAGAATACTCATATCGAGATTTTAGATTACTTACTCGACTAAAACCTTAATATTTGTTCATTGGTAACCTATGTTGGACACAACTAATTTCTTTTCTATTTTTATTTCACCTAAAATTTTCATATGAACGCCTATCTCATAAACTTGTGATTCAGTTACACAACCCAATAGTCTTAGATAACTCAATTCCAATACACATCCACTTAATCCCAAGTTTTTTTAACGACTTTCAAAAATTCCTCAAGAAGTAGTGTCTATCTCGCTTCTTACATACGTCTCTAAAGTAACCTAACTATCAATCATACCCAACTTTCTAAAAAAAAATTAACCTTAATAAATGTATAATTTTAGATCTTATGATCATGAATAAAACTTATGATACATGTGAATCAAACCTTAAGTTCCCGAAAATATGTTAACTTAATATCTAATCTTATAACTTAACTAATTAATCAACTTTACCTTAAATTGTCATCACTCCAAATTCTTAATTTGCCACAACATTATTCTACTAACCTTAAATTTTCACACCCAATATTGAATCATCCTACAATGTCCTTGATTATCATTCCTTATTATAACCCTGATATTTCAAGGTTCTAAGTATCCATTCAAGCCTAAATAATCGAAAATTCATATAATTTAAACCATTCAATTCTCACTTATTGCTAAACCAGTCCCCAAATTTCTTAAAAAATTGCAAAATTTATTCTTATTTCTTCAAAAATTATCCTACTGGTCCTAAATTATGAAAGTTCTACAATTACCCATAAGTTTTTTTGGCGTTTCGAAATCCATTTTATAGGTTTTCCGTAACATAAATTTCAATCATCTTATACTTATTATAAATTCAATTCTCCTAACCAATCTTACATTTCCATCAATACCTAAAATCCCAAATCATATGTTTTTATACTTCTAAAGATCGTTGTATTCTTCGAATCATTACTCTTTATATGAAATTCTCAAAAATTAACTCAACTAGTAATAACAAATCATTAGTATTTTTTTTAGAAAATCTACATGTCCCAAAAACATTCATAATCTTCATGACTAACTTATGAACTAAAAAGTTGAACATCAATACTACTAAACAAAAATAAATATATTCAAATCATTTTCAAATTTTCCTAACGCCCATCAGCCAAATTCTTAATCATGTCCAATTCCACCATAAAGCCAGCAAGCATAAAAATCATATAATTTCTCATTTCATGTCGTAACAATGGACAGATAAACATGCACTATAAAACGTATATCACGTAAACATGCAGGTGATGACATTAAAAACATTTAAAACATTTAAACTTACAGACTTGAGGCTTGATGGCTGAGCTTCTGAAACTCGCGGTGGCACAACTTTCTACAAGAACCCTTGCTCTGATACCAACTGAAACATCCACTCATTTTAAAATTATATTGAAATATTTCTTTTAAAGATGCGACCGAAAATACACACACATCAACATTTAAATAAGTGAAACATACATTTTAAAAGTTCATCCAACTTCTGAATAAAATAACTGATGTTAATTAAGTAATAAAATGAAATCAATCAGCTAGTCTACTGATTTAAAAGAGAGACTCGGACATATAATAAAAGTCTGATAAATCAACAACGTAAAACAAGATTCAAAAATATTTAACCATATTGCTTAAACTCATGTCTCATAAAAGTATTATGCGGAATAAATGTAAGGTCCTTGGATTTTCACATGAACCCCCAGCTCAGCCTACTCAGTGTTAAACGCCTCCAATCTCCTCAACCTAAGGTCACCTACATCAATCACATGAAGTGAGTCTAAAAACTCAACACACCTAAACCGATATAACAAGTACATATACAAATTATGCATTAGTGAAAAGTACAGTAATTAAAATTCCTTTCATGATCTTAAAAGCATAAACTTAAACATATAGTGTCAAAGCATAATGTGTCAAAACATGTCTCAACATGTCACCATATACATGTTCTTTTTCTTTAACTGAATTCAGTTCATTAGTTGTGACTTTCGTATCAGCCCTAACGTATCAGCTCTATTTGATAGATCAATCAACGTATATCCGTGGTACCCGACTGGCGGTGACATCAGCGACAATATTACCCATCCACTGTGTAACGACCATGGGCTATCCCGATCTTGGGCTCCCTCGGGGGCCTTGTCCCATCTTGGGTTCCCTCTGTGGCCTTTTCCCTCACGGGCTTTTCCATGCATCATTACTCACAGGACTCTCCACACCAGGTTGGTGGAGTGATACCTCCCCAAGTCTCGAACCCATGACCTCCTGGCATAAGTACATAGTTCAAAGAGACTTGGTACCAGTTGGGCTAGTAGCTCAACTGGTACCAAGTCTCTTTGAACTATGTACTTATGCCAGGAGGTCATGGGTTCGAGATTTGGGGAGGTATCACTCCACCAACATGGTGTGGAGAGTCCTATGAGTAATGATGCATGGGAAAGCCCGTGAGGGAAAAGGCCCCAGAGGGAACCCAAGATGGGACAAGGCCCCCGAGGGAGCCCAAGATCGGGATAGCCCATGGTCGTTAGTAGCTCAACTGGTACCAAGTCTCTTTGAACTATGTACTTATTCCAGGAGATCATGGGTTCGAGACTTGGGGAGGTATCACTCCACCAACCTGGTGTGGATAGTCCTGTGAGTAATGATGCATCGGAAAGCCCGTGAGGGAAAAGGCCCTAGAGGGAATCCAAGATGGGACAAGGCCCCCGAGGGAGCCCAAGATCGGGATAGCCCAAGGTCGTTGAGCCTTTTATTGTAACGACCATGGGCTATCCCGATCTTGGGCTTCCTCGGGGGCCTTGTCCCATCTTGGGTTCCCTCTGGGGCCTTTTCCCTCATGGGCTTTCCCATGCATCATTACTCACAGGACTCTCCACACTAGGTTGGTGGAGTGATACCTCCCCAAGTCTCGAACCCATGACCTCCTGGCATAAGTACATAGTTCAAAGAGACTTGGTACCAGTTAAGCTACTCCTTTTACTGTAACGACCCATTACAGGCCCAGGGGACCGCCCATAAGGCCCACTGCCCCGATCGACCCAAGGCTATCCCGATCTTGGGCTGCCTCAAAGGGGACTTTTCCCTCACGGGCTTTCCATAGGCGTCGTACGGGTTATTCATGGGATCTCCCCCTCCCTACCAAGGGGTTTCTTTTCGCCTCCCCAGGACTCGATCCCATGACCTATAGGATAAGTACATTGATATCAAGAGTCCTGGTACCAATTGAGCTGGTATCAATGTACTTATCCTATAGGTCATGGGATCGAGTCCTGGAGAGGCGAAAGAAACCCCTTGGTAGGGAGGGAGAGATCTCATGTGTAACCCGTACGGCGCCTATGGAAAGCCCGTGAGGGAAAATGCCCCTTTGAGGGAGCCCAAGATCGGGATAGCCTTGGGTCGATCGGGGCAGTGGGTCGTATGGGCAGTCCACTGGGCCTGTAATGGGTCGTTACACACTGAGCCTTGGCCTTACATGTCATCGTATTATCGTATTCATATCAGTCACAACCAACTCTCATCCTTCAAAAACATGTCATCGTATTCATCACTTACAATAATCATGCATATATGTAAATTTTCTTAAAATCAAGCATGCAATATATTTTTCATATATGCATAAAAAGTCATGATATATATAATATATAAATTTAAAACATGTCAAATTGTGATCAGGGCGCTGCCAAGACTACTAACTCGACCCGGGTGCAATATGACCATTTTGCCCCTGGAAAACCCTAATTGACCATTATACCCCTGGACCTCAAAATTTCGACCCGAAGCCAACCAAACACCTCAAAACCTATTTATATTCTTAGACATAAACTCGAGCCCATTTCATAAATTATACGATTAGTTTTAAAACATTGACCGGGGTCTCGGTTTTAACCCGAATCAACCCGAAACTTTCCCAAACATAAACCATGACTTATTTACACATGATCAGCCCTTAAATAATTTGTTTTAGACTGCCCAAGACCCTCAAAAGCCCTCGACCAGCTGCTGGAATTTTCTGCCCGTAATGAGATTCAAACCCTAGCGCACCTAGCCTTCGACCTTCGACCCTAGACTCGATACCAACGCTTCCAGACCTTGTCTAATCTCTCTAGGATTATGACAAGACCCACGTCCACCTAACTGGACCAATCTAATCCACCTCTACAGCTCTTGCGATCGGGATCACTCGAACTCACCCAAAACTCGACCTCGATTGTCATAAAGCTTAGATCAAAGCCTAGCCCCTCTACCGGATGACCATGAACCATTCCCAGCCCTAACACCGACCCCACATGACCTGAATAAGTGTTTGGAATAAGCCATGCATGGCTGCTCTCTTCCTTTCACCCAATCTAGCCATTCGAACCCTAAAATCGAGAGATCACCACCGGCCCTTACCCCTTTTGATCCAGAACTGATATCACACTTACACATTCTAAACCTGCTGTAAAATGCTCTCTAAACCACAAATATCCGACAGCCCCTCACCCATGTCAAAAACGTGAGCATCATGCGTAAAATATGCATATTTTCGTGTAAAATCATGTAAACTGAATGCACAATGATAGATTTATGTAATATCATGCAAAAACCATTAAAAACACATATCTTGATGTGATTGATGAGAAAAAGGAGGTATACATCGTGATGTACGTACGTAATATCATGCAAAAACCAATAACACTCCCCAAAAATATTTCGTTTATGTACGTTTTTGAAAATAATGCCCGAACCCTTAAAAAATCCTCCGACTCGCTAAAATTTGCGTACCGGTTAAAAAAATATAACCTGACGAGTACAAATACCCAACCAAGGCCCGTTTTTTAAAATCACCTTTATTAACACCTTATATTAAATAATTAAAAATAATTATTTAATAACAATATTTTTCCTTAACTATCCCCGGTCTCCGTTCTTCGTTCGAGTGCGCAAACTACTAAAAGCCCTTATGCATGAAACTTTAATAAACCATGCAATAAAACACATATTCATGACACAAACATACATTAAATGCATTAAAAATAATTAATTAAAATACCTAAGGAATTTGATAATTTGCATGCATGTGGTTCACGTGGACTTTCAAATTTTTGGGTCCGAGGAAGACTTGTTCAGTGTATCATTATATGATCACTCATTCGTGTGAATGGACATCTCCATGCCCTTGTAAATGAAACATGACGTTTACATCACATATGTTAGTCTCGAGCTTGAGCGACCTTTATCCTTGTTCTAGGTGGCTGATTGGACTAGGAACCTGTTTAGAATATACGATACACTTTCTAATGACTTTCATTATCTTAAGTTATGAGGCAGACCTCATGGTACCTATTATATATTCAAGGACTTTATCTATTCTTCTTGCTTGGGTATACAAATAAATTATAATGTCATAATCGAATAAAATCATAAAATTTTATTAAAATAAAGATTGTTTTACATTAGATTCGATAAAAGCCCGGGACACAAGTTGGCTTGTCGGACACTTACTCTAACAAAATGAGTATAAAAGACTTTCTCATCCGTTCAAGTCAAGGCTAAGCATTCAAGCATGCCCCGACAATGATGCTAAGCTTGACTGTGAACAATTTAGTGAAATGTCCATTCTGAAGGTAAAAGTTGAAAACTTAAAGACTGAAAATGAACAAGTATATGTTTAGTATCAACAGGTGATTTATGATAATAAGAAATTAGACAATCTAGTCAAACTATGGAACAAGTCATCAATCAGCCTCGAGAAAATGCACGAGTTGCAAAAGCCATCAGGAGACAGGACATGTCTCGCCTTTAGTCTGATAACTGATTCACGGACAACAATACTAATGAACATGTGCAAAGGAAACTTTATTAAGTCCAAAACAATATATGAACATTTGGAGCTGACCCCCAAAATTGAAAAGCATGTTGAATAGATCAAAAAATGCCAAAAATTTGGTATATGATATACACTAGAGAGTTCTCATGCCAAGCCCAACTAGTCTGGTAACAGATTCAGTTCAGTAAGGCACAATTCTATGAAGGGTAAGCCCTACTGATATCATAACAGTATTTTAGAGTAGGTGCCCGTCGAGCCAAGTGTTGGCCGAGGGTTCATGATTAAACTCTATGTATAAACAGTCTTTATTTTAATAATATTTGAATTTATCGTTTTGGCACTTTTTTATCTGTATACTCATGCTAGTTGCATAGATAAAACTCTTGAATATACAAATAGTAGAAAGAATATGAGATGCTCATATGATGAGTATCATGAAACTCATATTTGTAATACTGTATATTCTAAACGGTTCCTAGTCGATTCAGCCGCCACTAAAAAAGATATAGGCCGCTCGAGTTCGAGACTAGTATCTGCGATGTGAGTACCATGTTTCATTGGTAGGGGACATTGTGATGTCCGAGCATGCAGATAGGTGCTCCTTGTAGAGTGCACTGAACAACCCTCCATAAAAGGACTTTCCAAGTGGTTCTCACTTATCGAGTGGAAAAGTCCTAGTTTATGGTTGTACATCATTAGTCCTTATGACCCGGGACAACATTGAGACTCTATGTGCTAGAATTACACTTTGACTTGTTTACCGACTCTCATGGGGTCATCAGGTGGCAAGGTTGGGTGTTCTGTCGAAACATATAGGAGTCGATGCATTGTAGTCGGGGATTCACCGCTTACCTTCGGGTATGGATATCCCATGTGTTCTCATGTGTATGTAGGTTGAAATCTCTGATCAGAGTATGGTGGTAATTATGAAAGGGGTTTCATAGATTACACCATCGATGCAACTACGACATGACACATAGTATCGATTTATTGACAACTCTCGATAAACCAATGGTTGTCGAAACGGTCGGGATATATGAGTTGAAGGGACCGTACTGTACGCTAACCATAATTGAATGGTTCTTGCAGGCACTATCATTTGATACCTAGAGAATCATGTAAGCGATGCTGCTAGGCGTTTGACATGATTGGTTGGGTACTATCAGACTTGAGTTGTGACGTTCTTGTTATCAAGGAGTTGATAAGTAAGAATGGAGCAATTGGGGTATACTCATATAAGGACATGTTTAGTCCGAATCACATAGAGATGTGAACCCACGGCTAGTTGTATCAATGAACCATTGAGGGTCACACAAGTACTAGCTTTCTAGATCCCGTTGAGAAGTAAAAATAGTTCAATGTGTTGAACGACTTATAAATGAGTTTATAAGCGTTTAGAAAAATAGAAGTATGACTTCTATGAGAGAAATGTAATTTTTAATTTATGAAAGTGTTCCTAAATTAAAAATAGGCCAAGTAAATAATGTATTTGAAAATTGTGATTTTCATAAACATTATTATGGACTAAATTAAATTAATTCAAGTTTTGAATTAATTAAATAACATTGGGCCTTGTACAGCCCAATTGGAAATAATTATTTAACTAGTGGGCTTGAGTAAAATCAAGTAAAGTCTAATTGGGCTCAAATATGTTTGAGATAATTTAAATAGTCCATGGGCCTTGTAATAGTTACAAGCCCAAGTCACATTGCATGCTTAGGAGGTGAAGAGTTGGGGAATACTTTTGACTAAAATAATGCATGGCATGCAACCTTTTTGGATAAACTTTTTGTACTACCAAGACAACTCATCCTCCCTCATTCAACACCTACCTTGGCCGAAACTTGAGTTTTTTTACTCTCCAAGTTTTTCTCTTCTCTTCTTCTTCAAGTGTTGAGGAAGAAATATTCTTCTCCTTGAAAAATCCTCTTAATTTTCTAGTGCAAATTAAGAGGGGATTTACCTAGCAAGTGGTGGGCCTAATTTTTGAAGGAAGGAGAGCTTGTAGACTTGTCATCCTTGAAGAGCCAAGTTGTTTACAACTTGGTTGGTGCCATTCATCAATCTCTTGAGATTGATAGGTAAATTCTAAAACACCCTATGTATGTTTTTGGTGTTTTATTGTATTTGCTACACAATATTATGAGGTGGCCGAAATATTCCATGAAAAATCAAAATTTTTAACTTCCGTTGCGTTTCCGATCACCGTAACCGATCCCCTTTCAAGTGGTATCCGAGCTATGGTTACGATTTTGTGTAGCATTTACAAGATATTATATTGAGATTGATTTCTAACCGCATGAAAATGAAATTTGCAACAAAAATCAAGGCATGACAAAGGGGTATTTCGGGCAGCATGTTGCTGCCCGTGTCGGGCAGCTCGGGCTGCCCGTGGGGCTGCCCGTTTCGGGCAGCAAGGGTAGCCCGAGAGGCTGCCCGAACCCCTCTACCGAAAATAAAAAAAAATTTTGTTACCGGAATCCGGCGACGGAGCTCTGGCGACGGAGCTCCGGCGACGGCGATGACGACTAGGGTTTCCAAAAGTGTTTTGGAATATCAAAGTGTCATGGGCCTTGAGTTGTTGGGCCATTGGATGGCTAACATATTTGTAAATTTTAAATGGGCCAAAATGTTTTTGGTGAAAAATAAGTTTTTTGGCCCTTAAGTTTAAAATTACAAAATTACAAATTTTTCTCATAAAATAAATAATTGAAGTTGGACTTTAATTATTTATAGTAAATTATGATTTATAAGAAATTCGGTTATAAATAAATTAATTGGAAAGTAGACAAAGGTGTT